>NC_083765.1:810000-816157 GCF_963514075.1 Conger conger | reverse complement strand
GTGCGACCTTGGTGAGTGTAGCAGCTGAGTATTTTGGTGACTAATTGGAACTGAGTATCTTGGTGAGTGTCAGTGGAGCTGAGTATCTTGGTGAGTGTCAGTGGAGCTGAGTATCTTGGTGAGTGTCAGTGGAGCTGAGTATCTTGGTGAGTGTCAGTGGAGCTGAGTATCTTGGTGAGTGTCAGTGGAGCTGAGTATCTTGGTGAGTGTCAGTGGAGCTGAGTATCTTGGTGTCTGTGGCTCTCCTCAGCCTCCCAGGGCCTTCGCAGAGCTGATGGGTGGAGCCAGCGGGAGGGTGTGGCCTATCTGGGAGGTAGCCAAGTGGATTCTTGGACGGTCATCTCACACCATGGCTGCTATTGGTAACAGCGAACACGCCCACAGACACACAAACACATATTACACACACACACTCACATTACACACATACACACGACACACACACTCACATTACACACACATATTACACACACACACACACACGTGTATATGTGTGTAATGTGAGTGTGTATGTGTGTGTGTGTGTGTGTAATATGTGTGTGTAATGTGTGTGTGTAATGTGAGTGTGTGTGTGTGTGTAATATGTGTGTGTAATGTGAGTGTGTGTGTGTGTGTGTGTGTAATGTGAGTGTGTGTGTGTGTGTGTGTGTAATGTGTGTGTGTGTGTGTGTGTAATATGTGTGTGTAATGTGAGTGTGTGTGTGTGTGTGTAATGTGAGTGTGTGTGTGTGTAATATGTGTGTGTGTGTGTGTGTGTGTGTAATGTGAGTGTGTGTGTGTGTGTGTGTAATATGTGTGTGTAATGTGAGTGTGTGTGTGTGTAATATGTGTGTGTGTGTGTGTGTGTGTAATGTGAGTGTGTGTGTGTGTGTGTAATATGTGTGTGTAATGTGAGTGTGTGTGTGTGTGTGTGTGTGTAATATGTGTGTGTAATGTGAGTGTGTGTGTGTGTAATATGTGTGTGTAATGTGAGTGTGTGTGTGTGTGTGTAATATGTGTGTGTAATCTGAGTGTGTGTGTGTGTGTGTGTGTGTAATCTGAGTGTGTGTGTGATATGTGTGTGTAATGTGAGTGTGTGTGTGTGTAATATGTGTGTGTAATGTGAGTGTGTGTGTGTGTGTAATATGTGTGTGTAATGTGAGTGTGTGTGTGTGTAATATGTGTGTGTAATCTGAGTGTGTGTGTGTGTGTAATGTGAGTGTGTGTGTAATCTGAGTGTGTGTGTGTGTGTGTGTGTGTGTGTGTGTGTAATGTGAGTAATGTGAGTGTGTGTGTGTGTGTGTGTAATATGTGTGTGTAATGTGAGTGTGTGTGTGTGTGTGTGTGTAATGTGAGTAATGTGAGTGTGTGTGTGTGTGTGTGTAATATGTGTGTGTAATGTGAGTGTGTGTGTGTGTGTGTAATGTGAGTGTGTGTGTGTAATATGTGTGTGTAATGTGAGTGTGTGTGTGTGTGTAATATGTGTGTGTAATGTGAGTGTGTGTGTGTGTGTGTAATATGTGTGTGTAATGTGAGTGTGAGTGTGTGTGTGTGTGTAATGTGAGTGAGTGTGTGTGTGTGTAATGTGAGTGTGTGTGTGTATGTGTAATATGTGTGTGTAATGTGAGTGTGTGTGTGTGTGTGTGTAATATGTGTGTGTAATGTGAGTGTGTGTATGTGTAATATGTGTGTGTAATGTGAGTGTGTGTGTGTGTGTGTGTGTGTAATATGTGTGTGTAATCTGAGTGTGTGTGTGTGTGTGTAATATGTGTGTGTAATGTGAGTGTGTGTGTGTGTGTGTAATGTGAGTGTGTGTGTGTGTGTGTGTAATGTGTGTGTGTGTGTGTGTGTGTGTGTAATATGTGTGTGTAATGTGAGTGTGTGTGTGTGTAATATGTGTGTGTAATGTGAGTGTGTGTGTGTGTAATATGTGTGTGTGTGTGTGTGTGTGTGTAATGTGAGTGTGTGTGTGTGTGTAATATGTGTGTGTAATGTGAGTGTGTGTGTGTGTAATATGTGTGTGTGTGTGTGTGTGTGTAATGTGAGTGTGTGTGTGTGTGTGTAATATGTGTGTGTAATGTGAGTGTGTGTGTGTGTGTGTAATATGTGTGTGTAATGTGAGTGTGTGTGTGTGTAATATGTGTGTGTAATGTGAGTGTGTGTGTGTGTAATATGTGTGTGTAATCTGAGTGTGTGTGTGTGTGTGTAATCTGAGTGTGTGTGTGATATGTGTGTGTAATGTGAGTGTGTGTGTGTGTAATATGTGTGTGTAATGTGAGTGTGTGTGTGTGTGTAATATGTGTGTGTAATGTGAGTGTGTGTGTGTGTGTAATATGTGTGTGTGTAATCTGAGTGTGTGTGTGTGTGTGTAATATGTGTGTGTAATCTGAGTGTGTGTGTGTGTGTAATATGTGTGTAATCTGAGTGTGTGTGTGTGTGTGTGTGTGTGTAATCTGAGTGTGTGTGTGATATGTGTGTGTAATGTGAGTGTGTGTGTGTGTAATATGTGTGTGTAATGTGAGTGTGTGTGTGTGTGTAATATGTGTGTGTAATGTGAGTGTGTGTGTGTGTGTGTGTAATATGTGTGTGTAATCTGAGTGTGTGTGTGTGTGTGTGTGTGTGTAATGTGAGTGTGTGTGTGTGTGTGTGTAATCTGAGTGTGTGTGTGTGTGTGTGTGTGTGTAATGTGTGTAATGTGAGTAATGTGAGTAATGTGAGTGTGTGTGTGTGTGTGTGTAATATGTGTGTGTAATGTGAGTGTGTGTGTGTGTGTGTAGTGTGAGTAATGTGAGTGTGTGTGTGTGTGTGTGTGTGTAATATGTGTGTGTAATGTGAGTGTGTGTGTGTGTGTGTAATGTGAGTGTGTGTGTGTGTGTGTGTAATATGTGTGTGTAATGTGAGTGTGTGTGTGTGTGTGTAATATGTGTGTGTAATGTGAGTGTGTGTGTGTGTGTAATATGTGTGTGTAATGTGAGTGTGAGTGTGTGTGTGTAATGTGAGTGAGTGTGTGTGTGTGTAATGTGAGTGTGTGTGTGTGTGTGTAATATGTGTGTGTAATGTGAGTGTGTGTGTGTGTGTAATATGTGTGTGTAATGTGAGTGTGTGTGTGTGTAATATGTGTGTGTAATGTGAGTGTGTGTGTGTGTAATATGTGTGTGTAATCTGAGTGTGTGTGTGTGTGTAATATGTGTGTGTGTGTGTAATGTGAGTGTGTGTGTGTGTGTAATGTGTGTGTGTGTGTGTGTGTGTGTGTGTGTGTAATATGTGTGTGTAATGTGAGTGTGTGTGTGTGTAATATGTGTGTGTAATGTGAGTGTGTGTGTGTGTAATATGTGTGTGTGTGTGTGTGTGTAATGTGAGTGTGTGTGTGTGTGTGTAATATGTGTGTGTAATGTGAGTGTGTGTGTGTGTAATATGTGTGTGTGTGTGTGTGTAATGTGAGTGTGTGTGTGTGTGTAATATGTGTGTGTGTAATCTGAGTGTGTGTGTGTGTGTGTAATATGTGTGTGTAATCTGAGTGTGTGTGTGTGTGTAATATGTGTGTAATCTGAGTGTGTGTGTGTGTGTGTGTGTGTGTGTGTGTAATCTGAGTGTGTGTGTGATATGTGTGTGTAATGTGAGTGTGTGTGTGTGTAATATGTGTGTGTAATGTGAGTGTGTGTGTGTGTGTAATATGTGTGTGTAATGTGAGTGTGTGTGTGTGTGTGTGTGTGTAATATGTGTGTGTAATCTGAGTGTGTGTGTGTGTGTGTGTGTGTGTGTGTAATGTGAGTGTGTGTGTGTGTGTGTGTAATCTGAGTGTGTGTGTGTGTGTGTGTGTGTGTGTAATGTGTGTAATGTGAGTAATGTGAGTAATGTGAGTGTGTGTGTGTGTGTGTGTAATATGTGTGTGTAATGTGAGTGTGTGTGTGTGTGTGTAGTGTGAGTAATGTGAGTGTGTGTGTGTGTGTGTGTGTGTGTGTAATATGTGTGTGTAATGTGAGTGTGTGTGTGTGTGTGTAATGTGAGTGTGTGTGTGTGTGTGTGTAATATGTGTGTGTAATGTGAGTGTGTGTGTGTGTGTGTAATATGTGTGTGTAATGTGAGTGTGTGTGTGTGTGTAATATGTGTGTGTAATGTGAGTGTGAGTGTGTGTGTGTAATGTGAGTGAGTGTGTGTGTGTGTAATGTGAGTGTGTGTGTGTGTGTGTAATATGTGTGTGTAATGTGAGTGTGTGTGTGTGTGTAATATGTGTGTGTAATGTGAGTGTGTGTGTGTGTAATATGTGTGTGTAATGTGAGTGTGTGTGTGTGTAATATGTGTGTGTAATCTGAGTGTGTGTGTAATGTGAGTGTGTGTGTGTGTGTGTGTGTAATGTGTGTGTGTGTGTGTGTGTGTGTGTGTGTGTGTAATATGTGTGTGTAATGTGAGTGTGTGTGTGTGTAATATGTGTGTGTAATGTGAGTGTGTGTGTGTGTAATATGTGTGTGTGTGTGTGTGTGTAATGTGAGTGTGTGTGTGTGTGTGTAATATGTGTGTGTAATGTGAGTGTGTGTGTGTGTAATATGTGTGTGTGTGTGTGTGTAATGTGAGTGTGTGTGTCTGTGTAATATGTGTGTGTAATGTGAGTGTGTGTGTGTGTGTGTAATGTGTGTGTAATGTGAGTGTGTGTGTGTGTGTAATATGTGTGTGTAATGTGAGTGTGTGTGTGTGTAATATGTGTGTGTAATGTGAGTGTGTGTGTGTGTGTGTGTGTGTAATATGTGTGTGTAATCTGAGTGTGTGTGTGTGTGTGTGTGTAATCTGAGTGTGTGTGTGATATGTGTGTGTAATGTGAGTGTGTGTGTGTGTAATATGTGTGTGTAATGTGAGTGTGTGTGTGTGTGTAATATATGTGTGTAATGTGAGTGTGTGTGTGTAATATGTGTGTGTGTGTGTGTGTGTGTAATGTGAGTGTGTGTGTGTGTGTAATATGTGTGTAATCTGAGTGTGTGTGTGTGTGTGTGTGTGTGTGTGTGTAATGTGAGTAATGTGAGTGTGTGTGTGTGTGTGTGTGTAATATGTGTGTGTAATGTGAGTGTGTGTGTGTGTGTGTGTGTGTGTAATGTGAGTAATGTGAGTGTGTGTGTGTGTGTGTAATATGTGTGTGTAATGTGAGTGTGTGTGTGTGTGTAATGTGAGTGTGTGTGTGTAATATGTGTGTGTAATGTGAGTGTGTGTGTGTGTGTAATATGTGTGTGTAATGTGAGTGTGTGTGTGTGTGTAATATGTGTGTGTAATGTGAGTGTGAGTGTGTGTGTGTAATGTGAGTGAGTGTGTGTGTGTGTAATGTGAGTGTGTGTGTGTGTGTAATGTGAGTGTGTGTGTGTGTGTGTGTAATATGTGTGTGTAATGTGAGTGTGTGTGTGTGTAATGTGAGTGTGTGTGTGTGTAATATGTGTGTGTAATGTGAGTGTGTGTGTGTGTGTGTAATATGTGTGTGTAATGTGAGTGTGTGTGTGTGTGTAATATGTGTGTGTAATGTGAGTGTGAGTGTGTGTGTGTAATGTGAGTGAGTGTGTGTGTGTAATGTGAGTGTGTGTGTGTGTAATGTGAGTGTGTGTGTGTGTGTGTGTAATATGTGTGTGTAATGTGAGTGTGTGTGTGTGTGTAATATGTGTGTGTAATGTGAGTGTGTGTGTGTGTGTGTGTGTGTAATATGTGTGTGTAATCTGAGTGTGTGTGTGTGTGTGTAATCTGAGTGTGTGTGTGATATGTGTGTGTAATGTGAGTGTGTGTGTGTGTAATATGTGTGTGTAATGTGAGTGTGTGTGTGTGTGTGTAATATGTGTGTGTAATGTGAGTGTGTGTGTGTGTGTGTAATATGTGTGTGTAATCTGAGTGTGTGTGTGTGTGTGTGTGTGTGTGTAATATGTGTGTAATCTGAGTGTGTGTGTGTGTGTGTGTGTGTAATGTGAGTAATGTGAGTGTGTGTGTGTGTGTGTGTAATATGTGTGTGTAATGTGAGTGTGTGTGTGTGTGTGTGTGTGTAATGTGAGTAATGTGAGTGTGTGTGTGTGTGTGTGTGTGTAATATGTGTGTGTAATGTGAGTGTGTGTGTGTGTGTGTGTGTGTGTGTGTGTAATGTGAGTGTGTGTGTGTGTGTGTGTAATATGTGTGTGTAATGTGAGTGTGTGTGTGTGTGTGTGTGTGTAATATG
>NC_083765.1:722500-807500 GCF_963514075.1 Conger conger | reverse complement strand
ATGTGTGTAATGTGAGTGTGTGTGTGTGTAATATGTGTGTGTAATGTGTGTGTGTGTGTAATGTGTGTGTAATGTGTGTGTGTGTGTGTGTAATGTGTGTGTGTGTGTGTGTGTAATGTGTGTGTGTGTGTGTAATGTGTGTGTGTGTGTGTGTGTGTGTGTGTAATATGTGTGTGTAATGTGTGTGTGTGTGTAATATGTGTGTGTAATGTGTGTGTGTGTGTGTAATGTGTGTGTGTGTGTGTGTGTGTGTGTAATATGTGTGTGTGTGTAATATGTGTGTGTAATGTGTGTGTAATATGTGTGTGTGTGTGTGTGTGTGTGTGTGTAATATGTGTGTGTGTGTGTGTGTGTGTGTGTAATGTGTGTGTGTGTAATGTGTGTGTAATGTGTGTGTGTGTGTGTGTACAGGTCTGGCTCTAATAGAGATGAGGCAGGGCCCTCCCTCGCGCTTCGTCCTGCAGCAGAAGCAGGATCTCCAGGCCCAGCTGGAGGAGCTGCTGGGTACAGATGGGGTTCTGCTGTACCCCACCCACCCACACATCGCCCCCAAACACCACCACCCCCTCTTCACCCCCTTCAACTTCGCCTACACAGGTACCTGCTCACCCTGGCAAACACACACAGGTAACCCTAAACTACACAGGTACCTGCTTGCCATGGCAACCGCACACAGGTAACCCTAACCTACACAGGTACCTGCTTGCCATGGCAACCAAACACAGGTAACCCAGTCACACCAGTTCTTCCTTCGTATTGGTAATGCAGTCGCACAGTATATGCATTACCCCCATCCATGTGTAAGAAAACACAGTGTAGCATTTTAGATGTTTCCAACACACACTGAGTTTGTTAGGCTTGCATAAAACAACAGCGTTTTTTCGCCTGTAGCATTGTCAATACTGAGACAGTTCTTGAGATTTTATGCCAAAAAAGGTTGACATTTTGCAACAAAAAATATATTTTAGATGCCATGGGTTCCTTTGGAATATAATTATCTTAGATTTTTTTTACATTTACTGTCAGTGCACAGTACAATATTGCTCTAGAAGATCCAAATGTTGTTGTTGCCCTTGTTCTGTGGGTGCCAGCTGTGGGAATTTAACTTCATTGCTGTTTAGGGTGAAAATTGTTCCAACAGCACTGCTAACTCATCAGATATTAAAGAGAGCTGGTGAAAAGCTGCATCCCTGAAAAGCACGTCTTCCTTGAGTGAAGAAATCTGTCTCTCTCTCTTTCTCGCTCTCTCTTTCCCTCTTTCCCTCTTTCTCTCTTTCTTAGGGATCTTTAACATCCTGGGGCTGCCGGTTACCCAGGCTCCGCTGGGCCTCAGCAGGGAGGGGCTTCCCCTGGGGCTTCAGCTGGTTGCTGGGAAACGGCAGGATCACCTGACCCTGGCCGTCGCCCGACACTTGGAAAGAGCCTTCGGGGGCTGGAGGGACCCTGGGAGTGCGTAAACACACACACACACACACACACACACACACACACTAGACACACGCTACACACTACATACATTATACACACACACACACTACACACACACTACACACTAAATATATTATACACACACTACATACATTATACACGGACACACTACACACCTTATACATGCACTACAGACACACACACTACATACAGACACTACATACATTACACACACACTAGACACACTACACACTAAATATATTATACACACACTACATACATTATACACAGACACACTACACACCTTATACATGCGCTACAGACACACACACTGCATACACACACTACATACATTATACACACACACGCAGTACATACACACACACTATATATATTATACACACACACTCCACACACAATGTACACACAACAGATGACAACCACTATAAACAGAAAGTGTTTGTACGTTGTATGTTGTACGTCACTTTGGATAAATTTTGTAATGTAAAACACATAATGCTGACAGATTAAAAGGTAACTATTGCTAAACTACTACTAAACTGAAGATTTACATTCATCTGTGTAAAATGTACCCAATAATTTGATTTGCCGAGAATCAAAACTGTTTGTTATGAATAATGTGATGTTATATTCTGATTTAGAGACTATATTCTGCAAAGAGACATGAATAAAAAGGTGAAGCATATAACCTGGTTCAGTAGTAGAGAGAGCAGTTTGGTAGGTAGGAAGTTATCACATATTCTTCCTGTGAATTACAATTCCCCCTTGATTTACAGTGAAACTGCCTTATATTGTTGTGGCTAAATTACATTTATGTATAAACCACTGATTAAACAAAACCGTAATCCTCTGAATACTGTGCAGTCTTTCATTATGACGGGCAAAATGAATCTGTTGAATGCAGATTATTTGTTTGACAGCCAAGTTTTAGTTATCAAGTTAGAATATGTGTACAGGTTACCTGCATACAGTCCAAAGGTATTGGAAAAAACAAGGCCATTTGTTTCTGCAGTACAGTGAATATATTTGGGGTTGAGATTAAAAAGATAAACATGAGACAAGAGTTCAGAATTTCATCTTTTATTTCCTGGTATTTACACCTAGATGTGTTAAACTACTTAGAACATAGCACCTTTGGTATCAGACCACCCAATTTTTAAGTGAACAAAAGTATTGGAACAGAGAGCATTTAAGTATAACACTTGACATCACCAGACTGTTGCATTCTAATGATTAAATTATAATCATTGATTTAAAGACTGACGTATATTATTTCATAATCACAGTGTTGCGCTTTTTCCTTACTTTTTCATAATCACAAGGCACAAAATGTAATTGAATTATCTCAGCTTGCCTTTAGATGAGGGGCTCTAAAACGTAGGGGACAAAAAAACATAATTTTCCTGTTTATCTGTAAACATGTGGGCCTGTAACAGCTTTAGTGTCTTTCAGTTTTTTACAATCACTTTGACACTCATTTCAGAACCTTGAGGTAATTTTTCAAAAATAGACCCAAAACTCAAAACGGATAATCAAAATTTTTCAAAACTCTATAAACACTTTTTTCAATTGCTTGGATACAATACACATAAACCAAAAATAATTTGTTTGCTGAACCAAATCACTTGACACAACTTAACGCTCAAAGTATTAGCATTTCAAAATGAAATACACACATTACATTTGAAAATACTGTTCATTACAAGGCATCTAACTACCAATGTATCCCACTACTCAAAATGATAAGTAACTTCAACATTACTCCTAAATCATAGTTTTATCAAAACAGATTACTTGGAACAACATTCCATGTTTAGATCATGAATGTTTTAGGATAGATAAATCAATTGACACCAATTAATTTGGAACAGGATCACTTTTACCACATTATGATTGAATGTAAGATTTCATCACCATCCTTTATCACAGAATAGAACAATGATCTAAAAGAACACTTAACAACCAGTGACATTACAGTAGATGCACTATTTTCTGTCAATGATTTGCAAATTGGACAGTAGAAATATATAGATTTTGGTGGTTCAGCCTGCTATTTTTTTTAAAGGAATGAAAAAATCATTCAGTTTGGTCCACATACAGTGCTCTTGTGCTAACTGTGAGAAAAGTTCTAAAAAAGTAAACTGTATCAAAAAATGTTTGTTTGCAATTGTAAACAACAACCGTGAAACAAACCCACAGTATGCTGTAATTATATTTTTGCGGTGTTCAGATGTTGTTCAATGATTACACTCTCTTCTACTGTTTCCACTATTCCCTATATTTACAACCACAAAAATAACCATTTTGAAACATGTATCAAGTATTCTAACTGCAATATTAAAATTTTGTAAAAATAACTAAATAGTGAATCTATAGGTGTCTTTTATGTGGGTGATCTAAACCAATGTTCCTGCAGTATTTCGCGATAAATTAGTTACTAGAACCAATGAGTGTGGAAGTGCAAGATTTCTTCAGAGATATGAATGCACAATGCATGTTTTGAACAAGCGAACAGGCTGTGTTACAAATGCTTACCGTTTTGAGTGTTGTGACTAAGGTCAAAATTGACCACAAACGTCTGAGTTTAGCCTCCAAGTGATTGTAAATAGTTTACTTCCTTTATGAAAGAAATAAGCTGCCAACAGTGGTATGCTAGTTTGAATGTTGATTGTACTCTTCAAGGGTTCTGAATTTCTGTATGTTTACACTAGGACTCGGAACTGTACTGTCCTCTCAGGTCTACTTTTGCACTTGTTCTTGTGATTGATTTGCACTTTGTTGTACGTCGCTCTGGATAAGAGCGTCTGCTAAATGCCACGTAATGTAATGTAATGTAATGTAAAAAACAAAAGCGCATGAGATCGAATTCCTGTCAAATCCGACCAAAAGGTATTCGGTTGGCTAAACCGCCCAGTTCAGCTTTTGATTGGCATGTGCCCCAGATTCTGTTAAGTCACCATGAGTCGGCCATGGAATGCATGCAGTGCTAATCGATGTATCCAGATGTTTGCAGCACAGACATTTTGTGCGATCACAGAACTATATAAACAAGATTCATTCAACCCCTGTGTAGACTACGAAGTTAAATGCTTCTCCTCTCATAAATTAATAAACATAAATGTATGACATTTACACAATTATTTAAGGTTCGAAGCATTCTCTGTGTCGCCCGTTCCCCGCGTATGAGTGCATGACCGTGAATAGTGCACAGTGACGGGGGGCTGGGCTTCCGATCAGCGTTAGGCTATATAAATGCAGTCTGCGGGGATAGTGGGAACGTGGACCGCACTGTCGCTGCAGAATAGAAGGATATAAACTATTATTCCCGTCAGGCTGAACCGAAAATAGTCAGAATGCTCGTAATAATTGAAGATCAGGTAAGAAATTTGTCAGTCAGTCATCTGAAGTTTGATGCTTTTTGGCTAGATGGAAAATGCGCGGCCACTAACGTTATCCATTCGGTGAGATTGCCTAGTGCCTATAGGCTACCACCCTAACCCTAAACATATTAGATTACTTCCATGAGAAAAATGTGTGGTTAGCTAGAATGCTATGGGGAGCAAACCTTTTGACTCGCGGTTTTTGCCCACGAACGTTACCGCTTATATTTATACATTCTCGCCATCTTAAATTCTAATTAGTGCATCTTATTTTACTGTCAAAAAACTGCCGGCTTGCACCCGTGTATGCTTGTACACTGCGAATGCGTTTTATTATTTTTTTTTGTGCTCGAATTTGTTCTAATTAGATTTGTCGCTTGCGAGCCATCTGAAAAATTCACCTTTCGAATAAACCCCGTTAGCCAGGATGCTGTGAACAGCGGTCCGGGAAAACCATGCTGTCGGATCGGTCCTAATGGTGTGCTTATTCTCTTAGCAGAAAAAAAAACTTGATGAACTAGAAAGCTTCCTGGCCTCAAACGCGTCGTTTTGGCACCACTGGCTAACTTGAATCTATTATCCGTGCCACCAAAATCAGGTTGTAATGAGATATGTTGTATTTTCTAATTGAATAATTGACATGGAGCATAGCGTAGGAGTAGGCCGCACGCAAAACGGTTATTTAGTAGCCTATAGTTGGCACTGTCGTGTGTCAGCATTAGTTAAAGCTGGATATCCATAGAGCATTATTTATTGATGACGCGACAATGTAGCCTATGTTTTAATGATATCTAGATTGATTTGATTGCTTGCCGCGCGATTTGCATTTTCTAAAGCTAGTTTGTTTCAGTTGTCATAGTAATGTAAAATACGGTGTGTATTTCCATCCGTGTGTCTGGGAGTCAGGTACTAAAGATTATTGTTTTTGCGGAGTTACTGAGCTTGGGGCATTGTTTCCGGATGAAAGATATCTTCCACACAGTAACGCTAATTACAGTTCTCTCTTTCGCGTCGGAGATTTGGTTCCCTGCCGTCAGCAGGAGAACATGTCCCCTCCACTTTTAAATTATTGAGGACCTACAACAGGACAATGAAACTTGATTAAGGAAGTATTTTCTTTCCATAAATTAACTGGATTTGTGTTTGGATGGTAAGGCTGTGTAAAACAAAGAACCAATCACAGACAACCAATCTATTACTGAGAGGACATAAATTAACCACACACTAATAACTTAAGTTAACATTGCAATGAATTATGAACTTGAACTTCAAGCCAGCGTTAAGCTACGTCTCAGGTCTTTGGCCACGAATCCATTCTCAGTTCTCCAGAGTAGCTTGCAGAAGTAGCTGAAGAAATTACATAGTATATTACCAAGAGAAAGTTCACTGATCACTCACTACAAATTCATTACTAAGAGGAGATGATCCACAAAATGATAATGTAATACAGACGAAATAAACTAACCACATTCCTCTTGATAACAGATAGGTGGTAAATCACTAATCATAAAATGCTTATAATACCAAGCATGGATCACAAACCTCTTCCCTGTTACTGAGAGAAGAATTAATCACAAAGTAGGTGAAGATTTGCTGTGCAGTTGTGATGATGTGATTAAATCACTCTTCCTCCATTAGGAGGCATTTGAGGAGGCCCTGATTGACGCTGGGGAGAAGCTGGTGGTGGTGGACTTCACAGCAACATGGTGTGGGCCCTGCCAAAGCATCGCACCCTTTTTCAAAGTGAGTGTCACATTTAACCCACAATGCACCAGGCCCTGTTAGAGCATGCCCAGGGGGGAGGGGCTAGACGCCCAGAGGGCACAGAATGGAGGGTTCTGGTCAGGTGTGTCGGTCCAGAGGGCACAGAATGGATGGTTCTGGTCGGGTGTGACGGTCCAGAGGGCACAGAATGGAGGGTTCTGGTCGGGTGTGACGGTCCAGAGGGCACAGAATGGAGGGTTCTGGTCGGGTGTGACGGTCCAGAGGGCACAGAATGGATGGTTCTGGTCGGGTGTGTCGGTCCAGAGGGCACAGAATGGATGGTTCTGGTTGGGTGTGTCGGCCCAGAGGGCACAGAATGGAGGGTTCTGGTTGGGTGTGTCGGCCCAGAGGGCACAGAATGGAGGGTTCTGGTTGGGTGTGTCGGCCCAGAGGGCACAGAATGGAGGGTTCTGGTCAGGTGTGACTGTCCAGAGGGCACAGAATGGATGGTTCTGGTCGGGTGTGTCGGGTCTGATGAAAATATCAGAGCTGTCTCTTAGCTGTCTTTGTAAATTGTAATCTCGCTTTCCGATTCTTACTACTGATGAGTGGTTTGCATATTATGGTATAGCCTCTATATTGCTGCTCTCTAAGTCTTAGGTTTTATGGACTGATGATGACCAAGATTAACCTGGTCCAAAGTGAGGGAAAGGCCAAAGTGTGGAGAAAGAACAGATCTGCTCATGATCCAAAACATACAAGCTCATCTGTGAAGCACGGTGGAGGAAGTGTCATGGCTTGGGCTTGCATGGCTGCTTTGGAGTGCGCTCACTAATCTGTGTTGATGATGTAACTCATGATGGTAGCAGCAGGATGAATTCAGAAGTCTACCAAAATCTGTCTGCCAGCTTACGGAAAAATGCGTCAAAACTAACTGGGAAGAACTTCATCATGCACCAAGACAATGACCCAAAACACACTGCCAACACAACAAAGTACTTCCTATGTCCTAAGTATTTTAATACATCTAGGTGTACATACCAGAAAATAAAAGCTGAAATTCTGAACTCTTGTCTTGTGTTCATCTTTTTATCTCAACCCCAAATGTATTCAGTGTATTGCAAAAACAAAGGAATTGGCCTTGGTGTTCCAATACAGGGGACTGTTTATGCAGCCAGTGGAGGGAGATGGAGGGAGATGAGTGACATGGCTGATTTGGGGAGGTCATAGGTCAGACAAGCTGTGATGAATGCACAGACTGAGTATCAGGGGAAGAGATAGAGCAGTGCATCACCAGGAAAGCGATAGGGGAGAGAGAGGAGGAGGGGACCAAGGACTCAACCCTGGGGAACCCCTATGAAGAGTTCCTGAGGTCTCCACTCCACCACCCCCTCAGTGATAGGAGCAACAGGGGAGAACAGTGGGGAAACATCCAGAGGGGGGAGGGATGGGGGGATGTTTGGGGAGATAGACTAGAGGATGGGTGTAAGGATGGGGGGATGAGTTCTGTACAGAGGAGAGGAATGGGAGGATTTTTGGGGAAGTAGATTGGAGGAAGAGGGCCATAGGGATCGTATGGCTAGTTCAGTTGCTGTATCTAAGGAGCTGGCTGCTTTAAGCACTGCTCTAAATTACTAATGAACTATCCCGAGTATAATGGGTCAGCCAATTAGCAATTGAATACACCTAGCAACATAATGACTCACTCCACTAAAGCGGGCTCATTAAGTCATTAAGGACTGCTCCTGAAAAACTGTATGTTACAAACAACACAATACGAGCGATACACATTACAAACAACACAATACGAGCAATACACATTACAAACAACACAATAAGAACAATACACAAAACCAGCCGTTGAGGCCGGACCGTGCCGGTTACGGCAGTTCATATTTGTGGGTGTGAATCCGACGTGCTCACCTGTCAGGGGACACCTGAGCTGGCCGCAGCAGGAGCTGCACCTGATTATCGCCCCGCCGCTGCCAGGCAACCACAGGATCCGCCGCTGTGAGAGATGACTGAGCGTGTCCAGACAGCATTTCAGTCTTAAGATCTTTTTTTTCTCTCAAGTGAAAAATATTTGCTTGTTTTAAGTTAAGGTATGCTAGACATTGACATTTTCACAGTCAATGTTCTCTGAGTTTTCTCATTCCATTGGCAAATCTTGAAATGAGCCAAACTGTCTGACCTCATTGGTAAATTTAGCAAAAAAGTACAATAAGATATTTATAAGTCTCAATATATGACTAAAATACATGTTATTTTTTGTTTTTTTGCTGTTCACAAACACTCTCTCACTGGTGGAGAGTAATATAACATAAACCGAGAATTTAAATGATCCCAAACAAAATTCTCCCTCCATCCCTCCCTCCCTCCCTCCCTCCCTCCTTCCCCCCTCCCTCCCTCCCCCTCCTCCCCCTCTCTCTCTCCCTCGCTCCCTCTCTCAGGAGCTGTCTGAGAAGTACTCTGACGTGGTGTTTCTGAAGGTGGATGTGGATGACGCTCCGGTAGGAAGCACGGTTCAGTGTGTTTTATTATCTCAGTGTTTATGTTATAAATAGTTTAATATTTTATTTTATTCCCTTTCGCAACTTCTTTATGTTTTTAACGCATGATTGAGTACAATCACTGGGCCTCATTTATCAATATTTTCGGAAATTCATGTGCAAATGTATGTGTGATCGAAAACGAACTAACAACTTTTACGAAAGTTTTATGAAATAGATGAGACACAGCTTTTTTTCATATCCACGTATGTATGTTGATAAATAGCAAGTAATCGTACATCAAAGGCGTGTTCACAAAATTTGTGATTAGCATAAGTTGATGCATTGAATTGTCAGAGCTGTGGAAGACTAAAGCCTGGCAATATAGCCTAGCTGTCGTAAACTCTTTCTCAAGTTACACGCACTATGCAACAGGTAAAAAGGAAATGGTTTTTTACACTTTCCTTCCCACAGTGAAGCCTGCAAGGCAGCCGTTTCAGCTCCGCCAACTACAGATTGTGTAAATATTATTACTTCACTAGCAGATTTTCTTTAATGTATTTTTATGAAATGTATCTGCATTTATGTTACTGATCTAGCATGTTAAACCCGTCGCGATTAGTTTACTAGTTTTTCCAGGCTTCACTGAGGGAGTATACCCTGGGCTGGAGGAGCACATTGGCAGGAGAGACGTTGCCGTCTGGAATCCCACCGAACGAAGCCGAATGCTGCGTCACGTCATGGGAGTGACCGCATGACCACCTTCTGACTGGGGAAAACTCAGCTCTTTAAACGCCAGGCAAACAACAAAACAAATCAATCCATTACCACATTACCACCTTCTGACTGGGGAAAACTCAGCTCTTTAAACGCCAGGCAAACAACAAAACAAATCAATCCATTACCACATTACCACCTTCTGACTGGGGAAAACTCAGCTCTTTAAACGCCAGGCAAACAACAAAACAAATCAATCCATTACCACATGACCACCTTCTGACTGGGGAAAACTCAGCTCTTTAAACGCCAGGCAAACAACAAAACAAATCAATCCGCCACATGTCATGCCACTTCTATGCCATGATGTTTGCAGGTGAAACTTGAACTTGAAGTCGGCGTTATTTTTTATTTTTCAGTGTTCCTTTTGTGAGCCTCAACACATAACCCGGCTGGGTCTTTCTGAAGAGGCTGCGCCACGCCCCATACCTGCTTTATGGAGTTTATATTAAAGTCCACTTAAACATTCATTCATCAGAATTACCGGAATTAAACATCACCCATTTTAATGTTGAATCCTGTTCCTGTTTTTATATGATATGAATAATTATAATATCCAATTGCCATATTAAAATAATTTAGCCACTCTAAATCAAAATAAAATGTGAATTCATGGAATTATAAAATAACTAAACACACTTCACAGCCTTATGCTTAACCTTTCATTTCAGTGCACAATACGAACAGCTGAGACTCGTGAAGTTCGTTTGGCTCCCACAAAAAAACGTTGCTCAATCCCACATTATTTGTGGAAATGCATTTCCAGTGGAATAATTTGATAAATGAGGCCCAGTGTGTTTCTACCTAACCCTCACGCGTTGTGCTCTTCCCTGCCATTATTGTTTCTGTAAAGTACTCTGAGCTGCATTCTGTATGAAGGGAGCCATACAAATAAAGCTGTTATTATTATTATTATTAATAATAATAATTGTGTATATGTTGGTTTAGTGTGTGTGCACTCTGGTTTAGTGTGTGTATTAGGTGCCATAATTTGTACATTCCTGAAATGGGAATCTCTTTCCAAATGCATCCTCTTTTTCCTCTCTCCATCTCCAGGACGTGGCCAGCTTCTGCGACATCAAATGCATGCCCACATTCCACTTCTACAAAAACAGCAAAAAGGTGTGTCATCGTGTGACTGGCACACACATCCCTGTCATCGTGTGACGGGCACTCACATCCCTGTCATCGTGTGACCAGGACACACATCCCTGTCATCGTGTGACTGGGACACAAATCCTCTTTCAACACCTGGCTGTTCTGGAACCTTTTGACTCAGTTTTATCCAGCTGTAAAACATTATTTTTAAATCAGAATGAGCACCTTTGGGGGAATCGTTAGTTTGAGATTTTAAAGTATTAAGGTCCAGAAGTTGAAAGTGCCTTATGGCCTGGGGATGCAGCGATGACCACAGCAGCGTCTGATGCTGCTCAGGCTAATGCTAGGCTAATGCTAGGCTAATGCTAGGCTAATGCTAGGCTAATGCTAGGCTAATACAATGGCCTAGGCTCCACAAATTACTTTCCTTCATATCGGCTGTGATAGCACCAGCCTACTATGTTTGTGAATGAAATGGGTCTTTAAAAGGTGTCACTGTCTGTGAGTTATTTCTGTTTCTTCTGCATTCTCATTCACATCCTTTTTGTCCTCCTGCAGCTGGATGAGTTTGCTGGGTCAAACCAGGGAAAGCTGGAAGAAATGATATCCAGCAAAAAATGAACTCCATCTGACCCCACCTCCACTATTCTTACAAAAATAATCCTGCTATTTATAGATGTTTTACAAATGTTTCAACCAATCAGTCATAAAGGAAGTCTGAACTGAATAAACCTTTTTCCTTCAGAATTGTGAGGCTGCCTTTGATTTAGTGTTTTTAGTATCTATCATGACATTGTTTGGAAGTATTTGGTTATTCCCTTTCTTGCCTGTGACCACAGTATAACACACACATCCAGTATAACACACGCGTGTGCAGTATAACACATGCAGTATAACACACATCTGCAGTATAACACACACATGCAGTATAACACACATGCAGTATAACACGCGTGTGCAGTATAACGTGCAGTATAACACGTGTGTGCAGTATAACACGTGTGCAGTATAACGTGTGTGCAGTATAACACATGCAGTATAACACGTGTGCAGTATAACACACATGTGTGCAGTATAACACACGTGTGCAGTATAACACACGTGCAGTATAACACACATGCAGTATAACACACACGTGCAGTATAACACGTGTGTGCAGTATAACACGCGTGTGCAGTATAACATGTGCAGTATAACACGTGTGTGCAGTATAACGTGTGCAGTATAACACACATGCAGTATAACACACGTGTGCAGTATAACACACATGCAGTATAACACGTGTGCAGTATAACACATGCAGTATAACACACATGTGTGCAGTATAACACGCGTGTGCAGTATAACGTGCAGTATAACACACGTGTGCAGCATAACACACATGCAGTATAATACACGTGTACAGTATAACACACATGCAGTATAACACACATGTGTGCAGTATAACACACACAGTATAACACACATGCAGTATAACACACACGTGTGCAGTATAACACACATCTGCAGTATAACACACACACACATTCAGTATAACACACACGTGCAGTATAACACACCTCTGCAGTATAACACACACACATGTAGTATAACACACACGTGCAGTATAACACGCGTGTGCAGTATAACACACGTGCAGTATAACACACACATGTGCAGTATAACACACACATGCAGTATAACACACATGCAGTATAACACACACGTGTGCAGTATAACACACATCTGCAGTATAACACACACACATGCAGTATAACACACACGTGCAGTATAACACACCTCTGCAGTATAACACACACATGTAGTATAACACACACGTGCAGTATAACACGCGTGTGCAGTATAACACACGTGCAGTATAACACACACACGTGCAGTATAACACACACATGCAGTATAACACACATGTGCTGTGTAACACACGTGCAGTTTCCGTGGCAGTCTAACTTGTGCCTGTGTTTAATACACTGTCCTATTTGTGCACAGTTATGTAGGGCTGTAAGTTGGCCTCATCTTGGAAAACAGATGATTCAGCACATCTAGAACATGAGAACACATAATGAGAACAGGTCATTCAGCACATCTAGAACATGAGAACACATAATGAGAACAGGTCATTCAGCACATGTAGAACATGAGAACACATAATGAGAACAGATGATTCAGCACATATAGAACATGAGAACACAATGAGAACAGATCATTCAGCACATCTAGAACATGAGAACACAATGAGAACAGGTCAGCCTATAGCGTAGTGGTTAAGGTAAATGACTGGGACACGTAAGGTGTTCCAATCCCGGTGTAGCCGGAATAAGATCCGCACAGCCATTGGGCCCTTGAGCAAGGCCCTTAGGGAAGGATTATCTCCTGCTTAGTCTAATCAACTGTACGTCGCTCTGGATAAGAGCGTCTGCCAAAATGCCAATAATGTAAAGGTCATTCAGCACATCTCGAACATAAGAACACATAATGAGAACAGGTCATTCAGCATATCAAGAAAACATAAGAACACATAATGAGAACAGGTCATTCAGCATATCTAGAACATGAGAACATGAGAATACCGCTGTGTTGTGCTTGTAGCACAATGTGTATTGAAACTGGTGTCACTCCAAATCCAATTGCTCCACAGGTGTAAATATAGTCTGTAACCATAACACAATATGCTGACTTCCATGGTGTGTTCATAAAATGTAATGAATTCATAAAAATAAATAAAAAATAGGCGTGACTTTATTCCAGAGGGGTTGTAAATCATTTGCTATGATGAATTTGTTTATTTTAACCAACATATTTTCTATAGACAGCCGCACTTGAACAAATAAGGAGTTGCGGTGAGCAAGATGCATGTACAGCATTTAGGTTTGAGTGTTTTTCTTTAACATCATTTCCAGATACAATCCTTTCCTTCTTTCGATAAAACATGGCAATACACTATATAACCACAAGGTGGTAGTAAATCCATTACAATTAGTACACTTTCATTTTTCTTGCATAGACATACTGCCAAAATAAGTTCTTGATTCTTTTTTACTAAAAGCATATCAATTTAAGCTGATACAAGACTACATGAATAAACGGTATAATTAATTGCAGATTAAATATAATTTGAATAAATGACTTGGGTGTGGGCGGCACGGATGGTGCAGTGGGTAGCACTGCCGCCTCACAGCAAGGAGGTTCTGGGTTCGAATCCCCGTCGGCCGGGGCCTCTCTGTGCGGAGTTTGCATGTTCTCCCCGTGTCTGCGTGGGTTTCCTCCGGGTACTCCGGTTTCCTCCCACAGTCCAAAGACATGCATGTTAGGCTGATTGGAGAGTCTAAATTGCCCATAGGTATGAGTGTGTGAGTGAATGGTGTGTGTGCCCTGTGATGGACTGGCGACCCATCCAGGGTGTATTCCTGCCTTTCGCCCAATGGATGCTGGGATAGGCTCCAGCCCCCCTGCGACCCTGTTCAGGATAAGCGGGTTCAGATAATGGATGGATGGATGGATGGACTTGGGTGTGTTGAAGTGTCCCTGAGCAAGACTCCTAACCCCCAAATGCTCCTTACAAGCTGGTTGGTGCCTTGCATGGTAGCCAATCGCTGTTGGCATGTGAGTGTGTGTATGAATGGATAAATGTATGGATCAATTGTACAGCACTTTGGATGAAGCCACTATATAAATGCTGAACATTTACCATCAAATGCTGTCTGCTGAATGGAACTCTTACTGAACGCTGTCTGCTGAATGGAACGCTTACTGAACACTGTCTGCTGAATGGAACGCTTACTGAACACTGCTGAATGGAACTCTTACTGAACACTGTCTGCTGAATGGAACTCTTACTGAACACTGTCTGCTGAATGGAACTCTTACTGAACGCTGTCTGCTGAATGGAACTCTTAGTGAATCAAATGCTGTCTGCTGAAATGTTCTTCATCACGATGCTCCCTCATAACCACCCTGGAAGACATCATCTCTGTGCACAAGGTCATGAAAATGGTCTCAGGCAGGTATAAACTGGAAATAATGAGATTAGTAATATATATGGTTTCCAGATCTATTTATTATCCAAAATCTGTCTATATCACTTTAGGTGAAAAGTAGTCATTTAATAATTTCAGTATCGAATGAACAGCCAAGGAAAGTCATTCTACATGAGATGAAATAGGATTAATATAGTTAACACTGAGTATAAAGAC
This sequence comes from Conger conger, assembly GCF_963514075.1. Classification (NCBI taxonomy): domain Eukaryota; kingdom Metazoa; phylum Chordata; class Actinopteri; order Anguilliformes; family Congridae; genus Conger; species Conger conger. The sequence continues at coordinate 792,413 of NC_083765.1, read as the reverse complement.
TTGGGGAACATTGATATGCAGTAATTGCCAAAGCTAAAAGTAACAGACTTACTAAATACAATTAATGAAAATTACTCCCAAGATGTTTCCCCCTACATATTTTTGTAGGGTGCAGTGATGTCAGACTAGGTATGTTTCCTTATCCATTTTATTTAGTAAAACTAAAAAATCTTCATTTTTATGTTCCCAGAGTATTAAGTGTGTGTGTGTGTGAGAGAGAGAGAGAGAGAGAGGCAGAGAGAGATGGTACATTTACTGACACACTGATCTTTCACAAACCCAGTTCTTATTACTGGAGCAGGGCATGTCGTTCCAATTAGAGTAGATGTCAGATTCAGGCTCACTTGTGGCACAGTCCTCTGTCTTGTCAGCATCATTAGGTTCTCCGCTCTTCCAGGACCTCAACACAGGAAGGACAGATGAGCTGAGCTGCATATGACTGCATATATATATTCAGTTTACAGGGTCACAAGGCCAGAAGACCATGTAACCTTGGAGCCAATGGGCTGTCTTTGTTAGCATGGCTGAACAACGCAGGGCCCTGTTCTGACAGTACTGTTCAGAAAGAGAATCAGTTCTGACCTATATCCTACATCTTTCATCATCCTGTTTTTATTCATTAATCTTTAATTCAGGAAATGATGGAAAAAAACGGTTGCCATTTATATAGCGCCTTTATCCAAAGCACTGTACAATTGATGCTTCCCATTCATACACACACTCACACATGGACGGCAATTGGCTGCCATGCAAGGCGCCGACCAGCTTGTCAGGAGCATTTAGGGGTTAGGTGTCTTGCTCAGGGACACTTCGACACAGCCCGGGCGGGGGATCAAACCGGCAACCCTCCGACTGCCAGACAATTGCTCTTACTGCCTGAGCCATGTCGCCCCATAATGAAATCATTTCATTATCTCTTAATCCTTGTTTCCTTTTTTATTTCCTGTAGTGCATATTATTTATAACCTGTGAAGCACTTTGTATTTTTTTTAAATTATTAATATAGGCCAGAAGTTATACCATCATGCACTCTGCCCCTGCCAAATGGCTGAAGCTAAGCAGGTGTGGGAGTAGGAGATGCTTCTTTCAGATCAGATAACACGATAAACTGAGATGCTGACTCACTGTGGTCATTAAAGATCCCAGGACACTCTTCGCAAAGAGTAAGGGGTTCCCTGGTGTCCTCACTAAATTCCCAGCCTGGCTCTCTCATCTTGCCACCTAATCATCCTCTGAATTAATTGGCAAAAGCATTGTTCTCTTCCTCTCCACCACAGCTGGTGTGTGCTGAGCATTCTGGCCCAAAATGGCAGCTGTGAGTTTCCCCCTCATCATTGTAAAGCACGTTGTGTGTCTATAAAAGTGCTATATACAGTAAATGCAATGACCTACCTATTATTATGATGATTATTATTGTTACTCTGTGGTCAGTTCTGTGTTCTTACCCTGATGTTAATGGTGTGCCGTCTACCCAAGTCCAGCTTGATTCTTTATCTCTGTCACTCAGGCCAATCCAGAAATGAAGTGTTTTCATTAATCCATTCAGGAACTCCTGAACAATAAAAATAAAAATAATATTTATATTCTTTTATATGCTCTGCAATTTCCATGAACTGCACTCTGTGTGAAGGAACACCATTCTGTGAAGGAGCACCACTCTTTTAAAGGAACTCCTCTCTGTAAAGGAACTCTATAAAGGAACTCCTCTCTGTAAAGGAACTATGTAAAGGAACTCTGTAAAGGAACTCATCTCTGTAAAGGAACTCTGTAAAGGAACTCCTCTCTGTAAATGAACTCCTCTCTGTAAAGGAACTCTGTAAAGGAACTCCTCTCTGTAAAGGTATACCACTCTGTAAAGGAACACCACTCTGTAAAGGAACACCACTCTGTAAATGAACTCCTCTCTGTAAAGGAACTCTGTAAAGGAACTCCTCTCTGTAAAGGTATACCACTCTGTAAAATAATACCACTCTGTAAAGGAACTCCTCTCTGTAAAGGAACACCACTCTGTAAAGGAACTCCTCTCTGTAAAGGAACACCACTCTGTAAAGGAACTCCTCTCTGTAAAGGAACTCTGTAAAGGTTTCTCCTCTATTCTGGTCCACCTCTAACTAGTAATTCACATGTGAAAATGTGAAAATCTCTCTCTCTCTCTCTCTCTCTCTCTCTCTCTCTCTCTCTCTCTCTCTCTCTCTCTCTCTCTCTCTCTCTCTCTCTCTCTCTCTCTCTCTCTCTCTCTCTCTCTCTCTCTCTCTCTCTCTCTCTCTCTCTCTCTCTCTCTCTCTCTCTCACCTGTTCCTTATAGCTGTTGATGATTACCAGGTCCGCTCCTTTGTCAAGGCAGTACTGCCGGCTCTCAATCCAGTTCCTTTTCTGTTTGGATTTGAAGTACAAACTGCTGTTGAACTGTGTCCAGCCCACAGGGCAAGCAGGCTGCAAAACATCTACAATAAACAGGAGTCACACTATTACACACAATAACAACTTTTAACATCTTTTGTACGGATTATGGGTAATCCTAGTTCTATGTATTTGTAATAACATTCTACTCACTCAGCCTCTTCTGAAACATGTCTCTTTCTGCTAAAACCATGCTGTAATTGGTCTGTAGTTGGTCTCTCTCTGCTAAAACCATGCTGTAATTGGTCTGTAGTTGGTCTCTCTCTGCTAAAACCGCGCTGCAATTGGTCTGTAGTTCCTGGCTCTCTGCTTTAAGGGTCATCAGACTCTCTGTGGTATTGTTGACCACTCCATTATCTGCAGAGGGAAGAAATCACAAACACTGACACCATGAGCCACTGACTGTACCACCCACTGCAGACCACTGATATGTGATGCATGTACACACAGTGAGCAATGTAGTAGGCAGACACCAGCTTGTTAATGCAAATATTTAATCACCCAAACATGTGGCAGCAACTAAATGCGAAAACCTATAACCTATACCTAATAAAATAGTAGTATGTACTCAGTAGTGCTGATACAGTGGATAGAGTGTATGTAGCAGTATGTACTCAGTAGTGCTGATACAGTGGATAGAGTGTATGTAGCAGTATGTACTCAGTAGTGCTGATACAGTGGATAGAGTGTATGTAGCAGTATGTACTCAGTAGTACTGATACAGTGGATAGAGTGTATGTAGCAGTATGTACTCAGTAGTGCTGATACAGTGGATAGAGTGTATGTAGCAGTATGTACTCAGTAGTGCTGATACAGTGGATAGAGTGTATGTAGCAGTATGTACTCAGTAGTGCTGATACAGTGGATAGAGTGTATGTAGCAGTATGTACTCAGTAGTGCTGATACAGTGGATAGAGTGTATGTAGCAGTATGTACTCAGTAGTGCTGATACAGTGGATAGAGTGTATGTAGCAGTATGTACTCAGTAGTGCTGATACAGTGGATAGAGTGTATGTAGCAGTATGTACTCAGTAGTGCTGATACAGTGGATAGAGTGTATGTAGCAGTATGTACTCAGTAGTGCTGATACAGTGGATAGAGTGTATGTAGCAGTATGTACTCAGTAGTATTATACTCACGGTGGACACAGAGCGCTATGATGACTATCAGCAGAAGGCCACTCAGAAGCCCCAGACACACTGCAGTCAGTCTGTAGAGTTTTGTTCCTGTAGATTGAGATGCACACAGGGCTGGGATCAGTTAGTTCTGAACTTATGCAGGGCTGGGATCAGTTAGTTCTGAACTTAAGCAGGGCTGGGACTGGTTAGTGCTAAAGCTAACCAGGGCTGGGGTCAGTTAGTTCTGAACTTAAACAGGGCTGGGATTGGTTAGTGCTGAAGCTAACCAGGGCTGGGATTAGTTAGTTCTGAATTTATGCAGGGCTGGGATTGGTTAGTGGTGAAGCTAAGCAGGGCTGGGATTGGTTAGGTACTGAAGCTAAGCAGGGCTGGGATTGGTTAGGTACTGAAGCTAAGCAGCGCTGGGATTGGTTAGTGCTGAACATAAGCAGGGCTGGGATTGGTTAATACTCGGATATGAGTCCTGAGATGTGTGTTGCTGGTGGAACCAGTAGGGGGCACTGTGGTGGGTTATATGGGCACATGTGAAACATGGGCTGTGTTAAATTGTGCACTTGTGTTCCTGTGCACCAGATATGTTCACAAGTCATCAAATGCAAGTCCGAGTCAAGTCTCAAGTTTCTGAGCTAGAGTCCAAGTCAAGTCTCAAGTCTCCAGAATGGTGCAACCTAAACAACAGTATGACAATAGAAATTAATTACGATTCCTATGCTAATTGAAGATATAAAAACCAGAAGTGTAAAAGACATATTTTGTATATGACATCAAGTATGTGACAACTCAAGAAGCAGTAGTATCAGGGGCACACAAAAAGATAGTTTGGCAAAACCTTTCTCAAGATGGCTGGAGAAAGGATTTGCCAAACCTCAGGTCTGGTGTGGTAGGTAATCCATATATCAATAAATTAGATAAAATAAATAACCATTAAGAACTAAGAACTCTGTGTGACTCATGTGATATAATGTCAGCATTACCACAGGCTGTAATATAAGATAAGGGTGAATATTAGCATGGGCTGTAATATAAGATAAGGGTGAATATTAGCATGGGCTGTAATATAAGATAAGGGTGAATATTAGCATGGGCTGTAATATAAGATAAGGGTGAATATTAGCATGGGCTGTAATATAAGATAAGGGTGAATATTAGCATGGGCTGTAATATAAGATAAGGGTGAATATTAGCATGGGCTGTAATATAAGATAAGGGTGAATATTAGCATGGGCTGTAATATATGATAAGGGTGAATATTAGCATGGGCTGTAATATAAGATAAGGGTGAATATTAGCATGGGCTGTAATATATGATAAGGGTGAATATTAGGATGGGCTGTAATACAATATAAGGGTGAATATTACCATGGGCTGTAATATATGATAAGGGTGAATAATAGCATGGGCTGTAATATAAGATAAGGGTGAATATTACCATGGGCTGTAATATAAGATAAGGGTCAATAACAAAATAGGGGCCGGTTGCATGGACACAGATTAAGCTTAATCTTGGACTAAATGGAGCTTTGTATGGATAATCTCCAATTAAATTTAGTCTAGGACTAGTCTTAATCTGCATCTGCAACTTAATAATAATAATTATAACTTTATTTGTAAACAAAGTTATAAAGTATTGAAATTTGAATCACATTGCAGTATTGGTTTATTAATATACTCTTACTTTTTATGTTTAAATTAAAGGTAACTGTTAAGCATTTCCTTAAATCATTCAAAAAATGAGGCAAGATATTGTTTATGCAACAAAACGGGGGCATTGATTTTGGGATTGCATCCACATTATGCTGTAGGAAAACCTTGAATTGTCATCATTGGGAGTCTTAATATTAACCTTTGATATAGTCCTAACCTCATGGAGTATTAATATTAATGTTAGATATAGTCATAACCGCAGGGAATAAATCTGAACTGCTGCCATGTTCACCACAGAATTTAATATATTGACATTTTGCTGATGTTACAAGCAGCACACTTGATCCACTGACATGTAGCTTCCTGGAAGTTTAAATAGTTCCTTTTTGCTCATGTTGCATTTTTCTGCAGTGGATTTTTTAAAATCAGCACATTCCCATCCTGGAGAACAAAAATAAAAGGAAATCACTGGAGAGCTGGCTGCAGATTACCCACTGGTAACTGCACAGGTTACAGAAAGGGTGTGTGTGTAGTTAGACAAGTTACAGATTGGGTGTGTGTGCAGTTAGGCAGGTTACAGATTGGGTGTGTGGACAGTTAGGCAGGTTACAGACAGGGTGTGTGTGTGCAGTTAGACAGGTTAAAGATTGTGTGTGTGTGCAGTTAGGCAGAATACAGACTGGGTGTGTGTGCAGTTAGAAAGGTTACAGACAGGGTGTGTGTGTGCAGTTAGGCAGGTTACAGACAGAGTGTGTGTGCAGTTAGACAGGTTACAGATTGGGTGTGTGTGCAGTTAGGCAGGTTACAGACAGGGAGTGTGTGAAGTTAGGCAGATTACAGACAGGGTGTGTGTGCAGTTAGGCAGGTTATAGACAGGGTGTGTGTGCAGTTAGGCAGAGTACAGACAGGGTGTGTGTGCAGTTAGACAGGCTACAGCCAGGGTGATGTGTGCAGTTAGACAGGCTACAGCCAGGGTGTGTGTGCAGTTAGGCAGAATACAGACAGGGTGACGTGTGCAGTTAAGCAAGTTACATACAGGGTGTGTGTGCAGTTATGCAGGTTACAGACAGCATGTGTGTGCAGTTAGGCAGAATACAGACTGGGTGTGTGTGCAGTTAGGCAGGTTACAGATTGGGTGTGTGTGCAGTTTGGCAGGTTACAGACAGGGAGTGTGTGCAGTTAGGCAGATTACAGACAGGGTGTGTGTGCAGTTAGGCAGTTTATAGACAGGGTGTGTGTGCAGTTAGGCAGAGTACAGACAGGGTGTGTGTGCAGTTAGACAGGCTACAGCCAGGGTGTGTGTGCAGTTAGGCAGAATACAGAGAGGGTGATGTGTGCAGTTAAGCAAGTTACATACAGGGTGTGTGTGCAGTTATGCAGGTTAGAGACAGCATGTGTGTGCAGTTAGGCAGAATACAGACTGGGTGTGTGTGCAGTTAGGCAGGTTACAGATTGGGTGTGTGTGCAGTTAGACAGGTTACAGACAGGGTGTGTGCAGTTAGGCAGGTTACAGACAGGGTGTGTGTGCAGTTAGGCAGAGTACAGACAGGGTGTGTGTGCAGATAGGCAGGTTACAGATAGGGTGTGTGTGCAGTTAGGCAGATTACAGACAGGGAGTGTGCAGTTAGGCAGAGTACAGACAGGGTGTGTGTGCAGTTAGACAGGCTACGGACAGGGTGTGTGTGCAGTTAGGCAGAATACAGACAGGGTGATATGTGCAGTTAAGCAGGTTACATATAGGGTGTGTGTGCAGTTAGGCAGGTTACAGACAGGGTGCGTGTGCAGTTACGCAGCATACAGACAGGGTGTGTGTGCAGTTGGACAGAATACAGACAGGGTGATGTGTGCAGTTAGGCAGATTACAGACAGGGTGTGTGCAGTTAGGCAGAGTACAGACAGGGTGTGTGTGCAGTTAAGCAGGTTACATACAGGGTGTGTGCAGTTAGGCAGAATACAGACAGGGTGATATCTGCAGTTAAGCAGGTTACATACAGGGTGTGTGTGCAGTTAGGCAGGTTACAGACAGGGTGCGTGTGCAGTTACGCAGAATACAGACAGGGTGTGTGTGCAGTTAGACAGGTTACAGACAGGGTGATGTGTGCAGTTAGGCAGAATACAGACTGGGTGTGTGTGCAGTTAGGTAGGTTACAGATTGGGTGTGTGTGCAGTTAGACAGGTTACAGACAGGGTGTGTGCAGTTAGGCAGGTTACAGACAGGGTGATGTGTGCAGTGAGGCAGAATACAGACAGGGTGATGTGGGCAGATAGGCAGAATACAGACAGGGTGATGTGTGCAGTTAGGCAGGTTACAGACTGGGTGTGTGTGCAGTTAGACAGGTTACAGACAGGGTGTGTGTGCAGTTAGGCAAGTTACAGACAGGGTGTGTGTGCAGTTAGCAAGAAGACAGACCGGGTGTGTGTGCAGTTAGACAGGTTACAGACAGGGTGTGTGTGCAGTTAGACAGAATACAGACAGGGTGTGTGTGCAGTTAGGCAGGTTACAGACAGGGTGTGTGCGCAGTTAGACAGGTTAAAGATTGTGTGTGTGTGTGTGTGCAGTTAGGCAGAATACAGACTGGGTGTGTGTGCAGTTAGACAGGTTACAGACAGGGTGTGTGTGTAGTTAGGCAGGTTACAGACAGGGTGTGTGTGCAGTTAGACAGGTTACAGATTGGGTGTGTGTGCAGTTAGGCAGGTTACAGATTGGGTGTGTGTGCAGTTTGGCAGGTTACAGACAGGGTGTGTGTGTGCAGTTTGGCAGGTTACAGATTGGGTGTGTGTGCAGTTAGACAGGCTACAGATTGGGTGTGTGTGCAGTTAGACAGGCTACAGACAGGGTGTGTGTGCAGTTAGACAGGTTACAGACAGGGTGTGTGTGCAGTTAGGCAAGTTACAGACAGGGTGTGTGTGCAGTTAGCAAGAATACAGACCGGGTGTGTGTGCAGTTAGGCAAGTTACAGACAGGGCGTGTGTGCAGTTAGTAAGAATACAGACCGGGTGTGTGTGCAGTTAGCAATAATACAGACAGGGTGTGTGTGCAGTTAGACAGGTTACAGACAGGGTGTGTGCTCAGTTAGACAGGTTAAAGATTGTGTGTGTGTGTGCAGTTAGGCAGAATACAGACCGGGTGATATGTGCAGTTAAGCAGGTTACATATAGGGTGTGTGTGCAGTTAGGCAGGTTACAGACAGGGTGCGTGTGCAGTTACGCAGCATACAGACAGGGTGTGTGTGCAGTTAGACAGGTTACAGACAGGGTGATGTGTGCAGTTAGGCAGATTACAGACAGGGTGTGTGCAGTTAGGCAGAGTACAGACAGGGTGTGTGTGCAGTTAAGCAGGTTACATACAGGGTGTGTGCAGTTAGGCAGAATACAGACAGGGTGATATCTGCAGTTAAGCAGGTTACATACAGGGTGTGTGTGCAGTTAGGCAGGTTACAGACAGGGTGCGTGTGCAGTTACGCAGAATACAGACAGGGTGTGTGTGCAGTTAGACAGGTTACAGACAGGGTGATGTGTGCAGTTAGGCAGAATACAGACTGGGCGTGTGTGCAGTTAGGCAGGTTACAGATTGGGTGTGTGTGCAGTTAGACAGGTTACAGACAGGGTGTGTGCAGTTAGGCAGGTTACAGACAGGGTGATGTGTGCAGTGAGGCAGAATACAGACAGGGTGATGTGGGCAGATAGGCAGAATACAGACAGGGTGACGTGTGCAGTTAGGCAGGTTACAGACTGGGTGTGTGTGCAGTTAGACAGGTTACAGACAGGGTGTGTGTGCAGTTAGCAAGAAGACAGACCGGGTGTGTGTGCAGTTAGACAGGTTACAGACAGGGTGTGTGTGCAGTTAGACAGAATACAGACAGGGTGTGTGTGCAGTTAGGCAGGTTACAGACAGGGTGTGTGCGCAGTTAGACAGGTTAAAGATTGTGTGTGTGTGTGTGCAGTTAGGCAGAATACAGACTGGGTGTGTGTGCAGTTAGACAGGTTACAGACAGGGTGTGTGTGTAGTTAGGCAGGTTACAGACAGGGTGTGTGTGCAGTTAGACAGGTTACAGATTGGGTGTGTGTGCAGTTAGGCAGGTTACAGATTGGGTGTGTGTGTAGTTAGGCAGGTTACAGACAGGGTGTGTGTGCAGTTAGACAGGTTACAGATTGGGTGTGTGTGCAGTTAGGCAGGTTACAGATTGGGTGTGTGTGCAGTTTGGCAGGTTACAGACAGGGTGTGTGTGTGCAGTTTGGCAGGTTACAGATTGGGTGTGTGTGCAGTTAGACAGGCTACAGATTGGGTGTGTGTGCAGTTAGACAGGCTACAGACAGGGTGTGTGTGCAGTTAGACAGGTTACAGACAGGGTGTGTGTGCAGTTAGGCAAGTTACAGACAGGGTGTGTGTGCAGTTAGCAAGAATACAGACCGGGTGTGTGTGCAGTTAGGCAAGTTACAGACAGGGCGTGTGTGCAGTTAGTAAGAATACAGACCGGGTGTGTGTGCAGTTAGCAATAATACAGACAGGGTGTGTGTGCAGTTAGACAGGTTACAGACAGGGTGTGTGTGCAGTTAGACAAAATACAGACAGGGTGTGTGTGCAGTTAGGCAGGTTACAGACAGGGTGTGTGCTCAGTTAGACAGGTTAAAGATTGTGTGTGTGTGTGCAGTTACACAGGTTACAGATTTGGTGTGTGTGCAGTTAGACAGGTTACAGATTGGGTGTGTGTGCAGTTAGGCAGGTTACAGATTGGGTGTGTGTGCAGTTTGGCAGGTTACAGACAGGGTGTGTGTGTGCAGTTAGACAGGTTACAGACAGGGTGTGTGTGCAGTTAGGCAAGTTACAGACAGGGTGTGTGTGCAGTTAGCAAGAATACAGACCGGGTGTGTGTGCAGTTAGCAATAATACAGACAGGGTGTGTGTGCAGTTACGCAGGTTACAGACAGGGTGTGTGCAGTTAGACAGGTTACAGATTGTGTGTGTTTGCAGTTAGGCATGTTACAGACAGGGTGTGTGCAGTTAGACAGGTTACAGACAGGGTGTGTGGGCAGTTTGGCAGGTTACAGACAGGGTGTGTGTGCAGTTTGGCAGGCTACAGACAGGGTGATGTGTGCAGTTAAGCAGGTTACAGACAGGGTGTGTGCAGTTAGACAGGTTACAGACTGGGTGTGTGTGCAGTTTGACAGGTTACCGACAGGGTGTGTGTGCAGTTAGGCAGGTTACAGACAGGGTGTGTGTGCAGTTAGACAGGTTACAGACAGGATGTGTGTGCAGTTAGGCAGGTTACAGACAGGGTGTGTGCAGTTAGCAAGAATACAGACAGGGTGTGTGTGCTGTTAGACAGGTTACAGACAGTGTGTGTGCAGTTAGGCAGGTTACAGACAGGGTGTGTGTGCAGTTAGCAAGAATACAGACAGGGTGTTTGTGCAGTTAGACAGGTTACAGCCAGGGTGTGTGGGCAGTTTGGCAGGTTACAGACAGGGTGATGTGTGCAGTTAAGCAGGTTAGAGACAGGGTGTGTTTGCAGTTAGACAGGTTACAGACAGGGTATGTGTGCAGTTAGGCAGAATACAGACTGGGTGTGTGTGCAGTTAGGCAGGTTACAGACAGGGTGTGTGTGCAGTTAGGCAGAATACAGACTGGGTGTGTGTGCAGTTAGGCAGGTTACAGACAGGGTGTGTGTGCAGTTAGGCAGAATACAGACTGGGTGTGTGTGCAGTTAGCAAGAATACAGACAGGGTGTGTGTACAGTTAGACAGGTTACAGCCAGGGTGTGTGGGCAGTTTGGCAGGTTACAGACAGGGTGATGTGTGCAGTTAAGCAGGTTAGAGACAGGGTGTATGTGCAGTTAGACAGGTTACAGACAGGGTATGTGTGCAGTTAGGCAGAATACAGACTGGGTGTGTGTGCAGTTAGGTAGGTTACAGACTGGGTGTGTGTGCAGTTAGACAGGTTACAGACAGGGTTTGTGTGCAGTTAGCAAGAATACAGACAGGGCGTGTGTGCAGTTAGCAAGAATACAGACAGGGTGTGTGTGTAGTTAGGCAGGTTACAGACAGGGTGTGTGTGCAGTTAGGCAGGTTACAGATTGGGCGTGTGTGCAGTTAGGCAGGTTACAGATTGGGCGTGTGTGCAGTTAGACAGGTTACAGACAGGGCATGTTTGTGCAGTTAGACAGGTTACAGACAGGGTATGTGTGCAGTTAGGCAGAATACAGACTGGGTGTGTGTGCAGTTAGGCAGGTTACAGACAGGGTGTGTGTGCAGTTAGGCAGAATACAGACTGGGCGTGTGTGCAGTTAGCAAGAATACAGACAGGGTGTGTGTACAGTTAGACAGGTTACAGCCAGGGTGTGTGGGCAGTTTGGCAGGTTGCAGACAGGGTGATGTGTGCAGTTAAGCAGGTTAGAGACAGGGTGTGTGTGCAGTTAGGCAGGTTACAGACAGGGTGTGTGTGCAGTTAGACAGGTTACAGACAGGATGTGTGTGCAGTTAGGCAGGTTACAGACAGGGTGTGTGCAGTTAGCAAGAATACAGACAGGGTGTGTGTGCTGTTAGACAGGTTACAGACAGTGTGTGTGCAGTTAGGCAGGTTACAGACAGGGTGTGTGTGCAGTTAGCAAGAATACAGACAGGGTGTTTGTGCAGTTAGACAGGTTACAGACAGGGTGTGTGTGCAGCTAGCAAGAATACAGACAGGGTGTGTGTACAGTTAGACAGGTTACAGCCAGGGTGTGTGGGCAGTTTGGCAGGTTACAGACAGGGTGATGTGTGCAGTTAAGCAGGTTAGAGACAGGGTGTGTTTGCAGTTAGACAGGTTACAGACAGGGTATGTGTGCAGTTAGGCAGAATACAGACTGGGTGTGTGTGCAGTTAGGCAGGTTACAGACAGGGTGTGTGTGCAGTTAGGCAGAATACAGACTGGGTGTGTGTGCAGTTAGGCAGGTTACAGACAGGGTGTGTGTGCAGTTAGGCAGAATACAGACTGGGTGTGTGTGCAGTTAGCAAGAATACAGACAGGGTGTGTGTACAGTTAGACAGGTTACAGCCAGGGTGTGTGGGCAGTTTGGCAGGTTACAGACAGGGTGATGTGTGCAGTTAAGCAGGTTAGAGACAGGGTGTATGTGCAGTTAGACAGGTTACAGACAGGGTATGTGTGCAGTTAGGCAGAATACAGACTGGGTGTGTGTGCAGTTAGGTAGGTTACAGACTGGGTGTGTGTGCAGTTAGACAGGTTACAGACAGGGTTTGTGTGCAGTTAGCAAGAATACAGACAGGGCGTGTGTGCAGTTAGCAAGAATACAGACAGGGTGTGTGTGTAGTTAGGCAGGTTACAGACAGGGTGTGTGTGCAGTTAGGCAGGTTACAGATTGGGCGTGTGTGCAGTTAGGCAGGTTACAGATTGGGCGTGTGTGCAGTTAGACAGGTTACAGACAGGGCATGTTTGTGCAGTTAGACAGGTTACAGACAGGGTATGTGTGCAGTTAGGCAGAATACAGACTGGGTGTGTGTGCAGTTAGGCAGGTTACAGACAGGGTGTGTGTGCAGTTAGGCAGAATACAGACTGGGCGTGTGTGCAGTTAGCAAGAATACAGACAGGGTGTGTGTACAGTTAGACAGGTTACAGCCAGGGTGTGTGGGCAGTTTGGCAGGTTGCAGACAGGGTGATGTGTGCAGTTAAGCAGGTTAGAGACAGGGTGTGTGTGCAGTTAGACAGGTTACAGACAGGGTATGTGTGCAGTTAGGCAGAATACAGACTGGGTGTGTGTGCAGTTAGGTAGGTTACATACTGGGTGTGTGTGCAGTTAGACAGGTTACAGACAGGGTTTGTGTGCAGTTAGCACCAATACAGACAGGGTGTGTGTGCAGTTAGCAAGAATACAGACAGGGTGTGTGTGCAGTTGGGCAGGTTACAGATTGGGCGTGTGTGCAGTTAGGCAGGTTACAGATTGGGCGTGTGTGCAGTTAGACAGGTTACAGACAGGGCGTGTGTGCAGTTAGACAGGTTACAGTTTATCAGTTTGTTGCACTTGCCCACGGAGGACCGGGGCAAAATTCTTGTTCCTGCCAAAGCCGAGGTCACGTGGAGCGGCCCGAGGGTAGGGGAGTGGGTGGGGGGGGGGAGGGGGGGGGAGGGATGTCATGAGGAACTGAAACTGGAATGCCAAGCTTTTACAAGACAATGTGCGTCACATTTGTGTGAAAATTGCTTGTTTAAGCAAAGTTAAAACAATGTGAAAGAGGAAACCATTGCACCATCCATTTTGGGCAGAATATGAAATTAATTATGAATATGAAATTAGATTTCTGATGTTTATATTTATAGTTAATAATAAAAACATGTGCAATCTAACATAACAGACAAATGAAATGAAACAGGAATAATAAGCAATGAGAACAATAAAGAAAGATACAATGAATAACAGACTGCAGAATGAAGAGGAAATTACATTACTGAGCAATATGTTGTGTTAACTCACGAGAGGTATGCTTAACTGGTGTATGAATTATTAAACAAGGTACAATGAGATCTCATGAGTCTCAGGGCACCAAATTCAAAATTGATTCACAACAAGAGCTTCAGCCCTCTCTTCTGTCCTGATCCTCCTTCACCTGTCTGCAGCCTTCAACACGGTCAACCACCAAGCTCTCTCCACCAAGTGTCTCTTCACCTCATCCCCTTGTTACAGGAGTCCCACAGGGCTCTGTACTAGGGCCTCTGCTGTTTTCAATTTAAATCTCTCGGCTTAGTCATTACATCACATCGAGGAACCTGAGCGTGGTCCTGGATTACCAGCTAGAGTAAGTTAATGCAGCAGCATAATGGTCATAAAGGGGATTCCTTTTGTACAGCATCAGCAGGACCCAACCATAACTGCCCATCCAGCTGTTCATCTCCCACCAAGAAGACTGCCACTCACAAACCCCATCTCATCTGCCTGTGCCAAACAGCCACTACCACTCATCCAGAAGCCCTGACTCTGATCTACACTGCTTCCTACTGACAGAACATCATTCAACCCTTCACTCCAGCTCCACCACACTTCTGCAAATCCCAGCCACAGAGCTTCTCCACCATAGCTCCCCAGTGGTGAAACAAACCCTCCTTTCCTCTAAAAAACTAAGCAGACATTTTATCCCAAGGTCTGAAGAGACATCGCTCCACACTCTACCTTTCACATTAACATTACACTCAACACTAACAATTAACACTACAGGGCAACCCACCAATCAAGTATTAGCACCACTACCATAGCACCAAATCTCCATCTCAACTGCCCCTGGCAACAATCTCACTTGCAACCCTGCCGGAATAAAAGTCACGCCAGCACAACAAACCTGGAAGCTGTGCTGGAGGAAATGAGGATGTCTTCCCTGTTTCCTGTTTCAGTTTCCTAGTGATGTCTGACAGGAAGCAGGGAGAGTAAAGCAGGAAAGCGTTTCACTGTTTGTGAGTGGACTGTATCAGCTAAATGAGTCAGATTTACCAATGTCATCCTCCTACTGGTAGGGAAATCTCATAGATCTGTCATGACTGCTTGGTTCTCTCAATGGTCCTCTTTCAGGAAACATATTTATGATCAAATTTGATCATTAACTGTGCCTATGAAGGCATCCACTAACATTTCTGCATTCATCTATTTTTTTCTATTTCTTTGTTCATTGGTAAAATAGGTCCTAGTCCTTAACTTTGTTGTAGCCTTAGCACTTGAAATTGTACTTCCCTCTAGGGTATTTTAACACAACAGAACATGTGTCTATTCAAAGCTTTATTAGCTTTAGTAAAGCTATAGTTAGCGACCTCCTGTCATCAACAATCTTTTTCAATACAATTATTATAATATTATAATAATATACGTATGTATATTAAATATGCTATTGATTTTCATCACATTAACTATCCGAATAACCTAAATATTTTCACCAGCGTTTGATTTCAATTTCAGTTTAGCTTTCTTTAGTTTTAAGAACAGATTTGGTAGAGAAGTTCATTTTCCACCAGGCTGTCCGACTACAGAGAATATGCACTCACCAAGCACTTTATTAGGAACATTTTTACTTTCTCACACCTACTTATTTATGCAATTATCTAATGAGCTAATTGTGTGGCAGCAGTGCAATGCATACAATCATGTAGATATAGGTCAGGGGCTTCAGTTAATGTTCATATCAACCATCAGAATGGGGAAAAAATGTGATCTAAGTGACTTTGACAGTGGAGTGATTGTTGTATGCAGAACACACATCTCTGAACACACAACGCATCATAACTCTAAGTGGATAGGTTACAGCAGTAGAAGTCTAAAAAAATAAGTCTAATAAATACCTAATAAAGTGCTCACTGAGTGTATATCAAATTCAGAATTCTGGTCAAAGTCACTTAGATCACATTTTTTCCCCAGTCTGATGGTTGATGTGAATATTAACTGAAGCTCCTGACCTGTATCTACATGATTGTATGCATTGCACTGCTGCCACACAATTGGCTGATTAGATAATCGCATTAATAAGTAGGTGGAATGAAGTAAAACTATTCCGAATAAAGTGCTTGGTGAATGTATATTGTACAGACCCACAAACACACAGCCAAACCCAACACTGAGTGCATTTGTTGCTTGTGGATCACTTGGCTAACCGTGCCATGGTCTGGGGGGAACAGGCATATGAGATGCAGATCTGTTTTGGTGAGCGATGAATGGCTGACCCTATAGGGTGAACATGCACGCACATTCAATTTACAAGCAATTAGCATTCATCCTCTGCTACACCTGGGATATGCACACAATCCAAGCTCTGCACGTTTCCTGAATCCCACGTTGCTTTTCCATAGGAATTTTTCAGAGAAAACAAAAGAGAAGTTCCTGAATGAGGCTCAAGAACTACTGCAGTTAAATGAACACCCCCCATCACGCCCGGTCCCTGTTGGTCAGAAGAATAACATTCGTATACATTCGTTATTTGCATGTTAAATGGTACAAGTGTCTTGCTTCATTTAAGTTATTGAGCTATTAAGTTATTCCAAGACACATCCAGAATTATAAAGTCTCAAAACAAGGCTTAGAGTTGTGAAAATACAACAACCACTCCCCGGCCAAGGTCTTAAAACGTAATTCTCATAACGCGATGCCGCGTGTCTTTGTTTTGTTCCGGATGCGTGCTATCCAAGCACGTTCAGTCTTGCAACGATTTATACTGCAATTACCAATGGTATGCGAGCAAGGCAGTTTTTTAATCAAATGAGTGGGGACCTGCTGTCAGTCCGTCGGTCACCGTGTCAGTCTTCGTGCTGTGCACGAAATTCGAAGTATTCGCTGAAACAAGTTCATTCAAACTTAGGAAGATAAAAGACAAATTGAGTGGGGCACGCAATTCTTCCACTGTAAATTCCAGTTCAAAACTGCTAGGTTGTATTTCTGCGTCAAAATGTAAAAGCTTGTCCCCTAACTCGCCGAAGTCAGAGCTGTCCGTCATATCGCCCAGGCTAGCCTAGTTAGGTTCAGGGATATTTGTATGCTAACGTTACCATGGGAGTGTCATGTGATCGCCTTGATGGGTGGCTGCGTTAGAACCAGTTTCTGCGTTCAAGGGTGGAGTTTGAGCGCCCATTACCTTCTGGGAAACACAGGCTTGGGATTCAAGCTAAACTTGTTTTCTTAAGTTTTGCCCCATATTTAGGAAACGGCCCCCCCCCCCCCCCCTCTTAAGGACCTCCTCCATCCATATATTCCTCTATAAACTCTTCGTTCACAAAATGCAGGGCTCCTCATTGTTCGGAGAGTGGGTAGATGTACTGTAGGCGGTAGAGGCTTTTCCTTTTGAGCCCCTCTCCTGTGGAACGATTTACCCGCTGAGATTCATGGGACAGACTCTCTCTCCATGTTTAAGTCTAGGCTTAAATCTTGCCTTGATAGCAAATCCTTTAGTAACACTTGCTGGGGTTGGATGTAACAGGAATATAAAATTTGTTTAATCAGACCCACTATTGCATTTACACAAGAAATTGTGCATAGGCCGAAAGTACATTGTTTTACGTGTCATTTTTTATAACATCACCCTTTTCAAGATTATATTATCCAAATAAATGAAATGATGATTTTAGTCTTTAAATGTAAAACAGCTTTATTTAATTAAAAAAAACTGCATATTGTAATAGCGTATGTGTGTGTGTGTGTGTGTGTGTGTGTGTGTGTGTGTGTGTGTGTGTGTGTGTGAGTGAATATGTCAACTGATTACCCACATACACATACATACAAGACTGCTTTAGCGTGTCTACTCTTGTCTGTTTGTTCTTTCATTGCTGAAAAAGAAATTAATCTATGTTGGCATTGGGTTTGAGGCTAGCATGAATTTGAAGCTTCTCATTTGACTAGATAAATTGCTTATTACTGCAGAAGTTAAACCATTTTAACTACAATATTGTGACTGATACACACAAAATAGATTAAATGAGAATTATTACTTTTGCAGCTCAAAATCTTACTATTATTATTTTTTAGTTTTTGTTGCTTAAAACACCCAATATTTAATATAGAGTCATCAGTCTCCTCCTGTGAGCTCAAAGGGGAATATGGATCAAGACAAAAGTGACATTACTGCAACTCATCCGTTGTTGGTCAAATTGATGGTGTTACACTAACCCATTGTTTAAACCATCTCCAGTCTCCCCTAACTACCATCTCACATCAAAACTTTTAAGCCGGTTTTCTCAAAAAACATATCACATATGTGTTGCTTTGACTGAAAATGCTGATTGACCATTAAGATGATCTGAATTATTATCTTATACATCTACAAAGTTATAAAAATTTAGGAGATTGTGCATTTTGATTATGTTACAGTAGCCTAATTATTATTTAAAATGGCAAAGTTTGCTTTTATAAAATATGTAAAGGTCTGAGAGTGTTTTCCTGCTTGTAATACAAAGTAATACAATACTCCTGAGAGTGGACCAGCTTGTAAGACAATGGGATAGATGTGAGACATATGGGAAGAGATATGGATATGGTGGCAGTGGATGGGAAGGTTCGGATTGTAAAACACTGTACCTTTCATCCCGAACTCCCCTGTGCGCGACCAGCTATCGCGAAGATCGAAGTCCGCGCTCGTTGGGGAGTCCATCATGAGATCTGTCCTCCGCTTTTCGCTGAGAGACGCGTGCACGCTCGTCCTGTGGATTAGATCCTCACTGTATGCGGAAGAGTCGTGGTTTTGTCGTGGAGTGTGCTGTGTTCTAGCAAGGAAGCTGACGCGTTAGACAGATTGCTATAACGTGTGTATGGCTTGATCCTGTCCATGCTTGGTAAAAGTGAGTCAGTTTTTTTGCGGTTTTCCCCCCCCGTAGCGAATTTATCAATCACATATCCGCCCCATCTGATAATATGCCAGTTCAGCACAGCATTGATGTCAGCACTATCCGGGGGGTGTATTACGAAATTTTGTGAAACAACGTTTAAAGTTTTCATGTTCGGCTACGCTGTATAGAACGATTTGTTGAAATACTACACAGTGTGAAACATTAGTAGTTCTTTCAATTAAAATGAAAACGAAAGTAGCCTTTCATAATGTAGCGTTTCGTGATTACTTGGAATTATATTGATTGCGTTGTCCGGAGGTTATATGAGGTTATATGACGCGCAGAACCAGACGGGAATGTGGGGCATTTTACATAAGTGTGCCTCTCTGCAGACCCCCTAAATGAAAAAGACCGTGTTGACCATGTTGACACAGCAGCAAGGTTTGATGAAAAGACAGTGCTCGTCAATACAGGACTATTGCTCCCATCATTGTGCTGCCACCTCAGTGGAATGCTCCCAGAACTGATGAGTTGAAATAGCACTGTATAAACCATGGGTTTTCCACATACAGTGTTTGGTGTCTTTAGATAGCCAATGATGTGGGAAGTTTGGTGTCATTGGTGGTGTAGTACACTGGTTGCTGAATAAGGATCTTGTAGGAATAAACCACAGGTACTGCAAGTTACCTGTGAGTCAGCATCCAGCTGTGATACAAAGGTTAACCAGGTTTGTTGGACTACAGAGACCTAACATCAGCAGGACCACTGTTGTTACCCCCGTCTTTATTTGATGATTTGTTGTTTTTCCTGAAAACCCTGGGTATTATAGAGGGAAACGTGGAATGGTTCCGGAAGACTCACTAATACGATCTCCTGCACACTATTTGCCTATAGCCATTCATACTACAACTTGTAATTCTTGTAACACATTGTCATTCTATTTCTGCAATGCACATTGTTTAATAAATTGTATTAATTTGAACCTGCATCCTCTTGGCTCGCACCACTGCACACTTAGCAGTTTAGAGTCCTATCAGACATAGACAACCTAGGATACCTGCACCCCGTAGTCACTCGCCTATACACCAGTGCTGTCGCAAGATACATACTGTGTATAATTATATTGTATAACTAACAATTGTTGCCTCCCTGTATAAAAGTGTACAATTGTAGGCTATACAGGCCACAGGCACGTTCGCGTCTATACAAATAGATAGCGATCATATAGAGCCACACTATTGGCGGACATTTGCAGTTCCTTTTGTTGAACTGTTAGAACAGAGGAGCAGTTGAACTTATCTTTTGGAGTCAGATAAATGAGAACAAAATTAAATTAACCCTGTTCCAGTAGCATTGGTCAGACTACACACGTTTCCTTCACCTCTTGGATACTTCCGCCTTTTGGTGTATTTGGGGGGTTTCTTACAGGAATAACTTCTGTTGCACGCAGCATTAGCCTGCCAGCACATTTTGTCCAAACGCCAAACCTGAGGGGGTCACTTCTGTGAGCCAGTATTCAATCTATTTCATTATGAGACATCCAGTTGTTACTGTATACTACTCTAAATAAATGTTTCAATATCCTATACTCACACACAACTAACAATTGTTGCCTCCCTGTATGTCGCTGAAACACTATAGAGAACACATCCTATGTGTTTCCTCAGGTTTGTGGCATAATATAAGGTTGTTTTATCTTGTGGACGTTATGTAAGGATACTGGAACCCTGGAAATCCCATTCCGATAGAATACATCCTGTCCATCTGTGAGAGAGAACCTGTGTGAGGGGCTTCTTGTCCTGGTAACTCCAAAGGACAGGATTCAGAATTCCAGATCCACTGTGGCATCCAAATTCCCAAAAGTATGTCTGTGTTCCCCTAAAATCAAGTCAATTTCCTAAGAGCAAAAGTGGTCCCTTGTGTGTTTCTTTGGTGATATGAGTCTGGCCTGCTGGCATCTGGGCATTCCCAAGCACTCCCAGACATGCTCCCTATGAACAAACCTGGAGTCATTTCTGGACTATTTTAATTATCTAAACTATTTTATTACATTACCATGTAATAATCCCAGTAACATTCCCCATTTTTACACTGCAGATGACCTGTAACCAATCATTGGCCATGGAGATCATTACATCATCAGTACCTGAACCCCATTGTATTCTGGGTATACATGCTCAACTTCACAATGACCTGGCCTGCTTTAGTTTCTCAGAATTTATAGTATACAACACAACAAGTCAACACTTTTGGATTAGATTACGCATGCAATTCAAAAAGAGATACAAATGACGTTTAAAAAAAAGTAAACTCTTTTTAACACATTCCTGCTGACAGTTTTGGTTAAAATCTCATGTCAAAAAGCATACACACAGCCCTGTATTTTCCTGGAGAATGATGATGGAATCTTTAGGGAATGGGACACACACAATGACACAACCAGATCACATACATGAAGTTATACAACAGTGACAGTGTGGGTTACAGAATACAGTACAGAGTTAGGAAATAGACCACTGACAATGTAGAGATAGGAAATAGACCACTGACAATGTAGAGATAGGAATTAGAACACTGACAATGTAGAGATAGGAATTAGAACACTGACAGTGTAGAGATAGGAATTAGAACACTGACAGTGTAGAGATAGGAATTAGAATGCTGACAGTGTAGAGATAGATTATAGAACACAGACAGTGTAGAGATAGATTATAGAACACAGACAGTGTAAAGTTAGGAAATAGAACACCGACAGTGTATAATTAGATTATGGAACACTGATGATCTATAGTTAGATTATGGAAACTGAAAATGTAGTGATAGGAATTAAAACACTGACAGTGTAGAGTTAGATTATGGAACACTGGCAGTGTAGAGTTAGATAATGGAACACTGACAGTGTAGAGATAGATTATAGAACACTGACAGTGTAAAGATAGGAAATAGAACACTGGCATTATATCATTAGATTATGGAACACTGGCAGTGTAAAGTTAAGAAATAGAACACTGACAGTGTAGAGATAGATTTTAGAATACTGACAGTGAAGAGTGAGTTAGATTATAGGAAGGCAAATTCATGAAATGGGACATAGAGTGAAGATTTATGAAATGGGAGAGAGATAGTAGATTTATGAAATTGGACAGAGAGAGAGACACACCAGGTTGGCAGCGTAGAAGCAGATCTGCAGGAGCACCATGCAGTCTCCACGGTTGGAGTACACAGATGTGGGGTGGATGTAGGTCCAATCGAAGTTTGCAAGCTTCAGGTCCGTCTGGTGGTGCGAGGTGCTGAGAGACACCAGTGAACGTGCCAGCGAGTATTTAGCAGCACAGCTCACCGCTTCCATCGAGCGCGGAGCGTCGAAATGCATCACAAACTGGGGCTCATCCTGCAGTCAGAAACATCCTGTTAGACCCATATACAATACACACAGCCTGTTAGACCCATATACACTACACACAGCCTGTTAGACCCATATACACTACACACAGCCTGTTAGACCCATATACACTACACACAGCCTGTTAGACCCATATACACTACACACAGCCTGTTAGTGTCATATACACTACACACAGCCTGTTAGACCCATATACACTACACACAGCCTGTTAGACCCATATACACTACACACAGCCTGTTAGTGTCATATACACTACACACAGCCTGTTAGACCCATATACACTACACACAGCCTGTTAGACCCATATACACTACACACAGCCTGTTAGTGTCATATACACTACACACAGCCTGTTAGACCCATATACACTACACACAGCCTGTTAGACCCATATACACTACACACAGCCTGTGAGACCCATATACACTACACACAGCCTGTTAGACCCATATACACTACACACAGCCTGTTAGTGTCATATACACTACACACAGCCTGGTAGTGTCATATACACTACACACAGCCTGTTAGACCCATATACACTACACACAGCCTGTTAGTGTCATATACACTACACACAGCCTGTTAGTGTCATATACACTACACACAGGCTGTTAGTGTCATATACACTACACACAGCCTGTTAGACCCATAAACACTACACACAGCCTGTTAGTGTCATATACACTACACACAGCCTGTTAGACCCATATACACTACACACAGCCTGTTAGTGTCATATACACTACACACAGCCTGTTAGACCCATATACACTACACACAGCCTGTTAGTGTCATATACACTACACACAGCCTGTTAGACCCATATACACTACACACAGCCTGTTAGACCCATATACACTACACACAGCCTGTTAGTGTCATATACACTACACACAGCCTGTTAGACCCATATACACTACACACAGCCTGTTAGACCCATATACACTACACACAGCCTGTTAGACCCATATACACTACACACAGCCTGTTAGTGTCATATACACTACACACAGCCTGTTAGACCCATATACACTACACACAGCCTGTTAGACCCATATACACTACACACAGCCTGTGAGACCCATATACACTACACACAGCCTGTTAGACCCATATACACTACACACAGCCTGTTAGTGTCATATACACTACACACAGCCTGGTAGTGTCATATACACTACACACAGCCTGTTAGACCCATATACACTACACACAGCCTGTTAGTGTCATATACACTACACACAGCCTGTTAGTGTCATATACACTACACACAGGCTGTTAGTGTCATATACACTACACACAGCCTGTTAGACCCATAAACACTACACACAGCCTGTTAGTGTCATATACACTACACACAGCCTGTTAGACCCATATACACTACACACAGCCTGTTAGTGTCATATACACTACACACAGCCTGTTAGTGCCATATACACTACACACAGCCTGTTAGACCCATATACACTACACACAGGCTGTTAGTGTCATATACACTACACACAGCCTGTTAGTTCCATATACACTACACACAGCCTGTTAGTGTCATATACACTACACACAGCCTGTTAGTGTCATATACACTACACACAGCCTGTTAGTGTCATATACACTACACACAGCCTGTTAGTGTCATATACACTACACACAGCCTGTTAGTGTCATATACACTACACACAGCCTGGTAGTGTCATATACACTACACACAGCCTGTTAGACCCATATACACTACACACAGCCTGTTAGTGTCATATACACTACACACAGCCTGTTAGTGCCATATACACTACACACAGCCTGTTAGACCCATATACACTACACACAGGCTGTTAGTGTCATATA
Organism: Conger conger; assembly: GCF_963514075.1. Lineage (NCBI taxonomy): Eukaryota > Metazoa > Chordata > Actinopteri > Anguilliformes > Congridae > Conger > Conger conger. Next base: position 768,703 of record NC_083765.1, on the reverse strand, counting down.
CACTACACACAGCCTGTTAGTTCCATATACACTACACACAGCCTGTTAGTGTCATATACACTACACACAGCCTGTTAGTGTCATATACACTACACACAGCCTGTTAGTGTCATATACACTACACACAGCCTGTTAGTGTCATATACACTACACACAGCCTGTTAGTGTCATATACACTACACACAGCCTGGTAGTGTCATATACACTACACACAGCCTGTTAGTGTCATATACACTACACACAGCCTGGTAGTGTCATATACACTACACACAGCCTGTTAGACCCATATACACTACACACAGCCTGTTAGTGTCATATACACTACACACAGCCTGTTAGACCCATATACACTACACACAGCCTGTTAGTGTCATATACACTACACACAACCTGTTAGTGCCATATACACTACACACAGCCTGTTAGTGCCATATACACTACACACAGCCTGTTAGTGTCATATACACTACACACAGCCTGTTAGTGTCATATACACTACACACAGCCTGTTAGACCCATTTACACTACACACAGCCTGTTAGTGTCATATACACTACACACAGCCTGTTAGTGCCATATACACTACACACAGCCTGTTAGTGTCATATACACTACACACAGCCTGTTAGTGTCATATACACTACACACAGCCTGTTAGACCCATATACACTACACACAGCCTGTTAGTGTCATGTACACTACACACAGCCTGTTAGTGTCATATACACTACACACAGCCTGTTAGTGTCATATACACTACACACAGCCTGTTAGACCCATATACACTACACACAGCCTGTTAGTGTCATATACACTACACACAGGCTGTTATGTCATATACACTACACACAGCCTGTTAGACCCATATACACTACACACAGCCTGTTAGTGTCATATACACTACACACAGCCTGTTAGTGTCATATACACTACACACAGCCTGTTAGTGCCATATACACTACACACAGCCTATTAGTGTCATATACACTACAAACAGCCTGTTAGTGTCATATACACTACACACAGCCTGTTAGACCCATATACACTACACACAGCCTGTTAGTGTCATATAAACTACACACAGCCTGTTAGTGTCATATACACTACACACAGCCTGTTAGACCCATATACACTACACACAGCCTGTTAGTGTCATATAAACTACACACAGCCTGTTAGTGTCATATACACTACACACAGCCTGTTAGACCCATATACACTACACACAGCCTGTTAGTGTCATATACACTACACACAGCCTGTTAGTGCCATATACACTACACACAGCCTGTTAGTGTCATATACACTACACACAGCCTGTTAGTGTCATATACACTACACACAGCCTGTTAGTGTCATATACACTACACACAGCCTGTTAGACCCATATACACTACACACAGCCTGTTAGTGTCATATACACTACACACAGCCTGTTAGTGTCATATACACTACACACAGCCTGTTAGACCCATATACACTACACACAGCCTGTTAGTGTCATATACACTACACACAGCCTGTTAGTGTCATATACACTACACACAGGCTGTTATGTCATATACACTACACACAGCCTGTTAGACCCATATACACTACACACAGCCTGTTAGTGTCATATACACTACACACAGCCTGTTAGTGTCATATACACTACACACAGCCTGTTAGTGCCATATACACTACACACAGCCTATTAGTGTCATATACACTACAAACAGCCTGTTAGTGTCATATACACTACACACAGGCTGTTAGACCCATATACACTACACACAGCCTGTTAGTGTCATATAAACTACACACAGCCTGTTAGTGTCATATACACTACACACAGCCTGTTAGACCCATATACACTACACACAGCCTGTTAGTGTCATATACACTACACACAGCCTGTTAGTGCCATATACACTACACACAGCCTGTTAGTGTCATATACACTACACACAGCCTGTTAGTGTCATATACACTACACACAGCCTGTTAGTGTCATATACACTACACACAGCCTGTTAGACCCATATACACTACACACAGCCTGTTAGTGTCATATACACTACACACAGCCTGTTAGACCCATATACACTACACACAGCCTGTTAGACCCATATACACTACACACAGCCTGTTAGTGTCATATACACTACACACAGCCTGTTAGTGCCAAATACACTACACACAGCCTGTTAGTGTCATATACACTACACACAGCCTGTTCGTGCCATATACACTACACACAGCCTATTAGTGTCATATACACTACAAACAGCCTGTTAGTGTCATATACACTACACACAGCCTGTTAGACCCATATACACTACACACAGCCTGTTAGTGTCATATAAACTACACACAGCCTGTTAGTGTCATTTACACTACACACAGCCTGTTAGACCCATATACACTACACACAGCCTGTTAGACCCATTTACACTACACACAGCCTGTTAGACCCATTTACACTACACACAGCCTGTTAGTGTCATATACACTACACACAGCCTGTTAGTGCCATATACACTACACACAGCCTGTTAGTGTCATATACACTACACACAGCCTGTTAGTGTCATATACACTACACACAGCCTGTTAGACCCATATACACTACACACAGCCTGTTAGTGTCATGTACACTACACACAGCCTGTTAGTGTCATATACACTACACACAGCCTGTTAGTGTCATATACACTACACACAGCCTGTTAGTGTCATGTACACTACACACAGCCTGTTAGTGTCATATACACTACACACAGCCTGTTAGTGTCATATACACTACACACAGCCTGTTAGACCCATATACACTACACACAGCCTGTTAGTGTCATATACACTACACACAGCCTGTTAGTGCCAAATACACTACACACAGCCTGTTAGTGTCATATACACTACACACAGCCTGTTAGTGCCATATACACTACACACAGCCTATTAGTGTCATATACACTACAAACAGCCTGTTCGTGCCATATACACTACACACAGCCTATTAGTGTCATATACACTACAAACAGCCTGTTAGTGTCATATACACTACACACAGCCTGTTAGACCCATATACACTACACACAGCCTGTTAGTGTCATATAAACTACACACAGCCTGTTAGTGTCATTTACACTACACACAGCCTGTTAGACCCATATACACTACACACAGCCTGTTAGACCCATTTACACTACACACAGCCTGTTAGACCCATTTACACTACACACAGCCTGTTAGTGTCATATACACTACACACAGCCTGTTAGTGCCATATACACTACACACAGCCTGTTAGTGTCATATACACTACACACAGCCTGTTAGTGTCATATACACTACACACAGCCTGTTAGACCCATATACACTACACACAGCCTGTTAGTGTCATGTACACTACACACAGCCTGTTAGTGTCATATACACTACACACAGCCTGTTAGTGTCATATACACTACACACAGCCTGTTAGTGTCATGTACACTACACACAGCCTGTTAGTGTCATATACACTACACACAGCCTGTTAGTGTCATATACACTACACACAGCCTGTTAGACCCATATACACTACACACAGCCTGTTAGTGTCATATACACTACACACAGCCTGTTAGTGCCAAATACACTACACACAGCCTGTTAGTGTCATATACACTACACACAGCCTGTTAGTGCCATATACACTACACACAGCCTATTAGTGTCATATACACTACAAACAGCCTGTTAGTGTCATATACACTACACACAGCCTGTTAGACCCATATACACTACACACAGCCTGTTAGTGTCATATAAACTACACACAGCCTGTTAGACCCATATACACTACACACAGCCAGTTCAACTATTGAACTACACTTTGAACATCACACAGAGGAAAAGAAACCACAGTGTATTATGTCATATTCAAAAACACACATACACACACACACACACACACACGCACTAATATATTTGTTACATCTATACATCTAGCTGAAAATCTGATCCAGGGTCAGGGAGGTGAGAAGTATTTTGCAGCTCATTGGAGCCTCAACTAACCGTGTTTATCTTATTCCCAAAGCAATATTGAACTTTTGCGAACTTTAATTTTAACAGGGAAAACACGCTGCGACATGTCCAAACAATAATACATCTTTTAACATCACGTTTTTTTTAAACAACTAGTTTTAAAGAAAAGGGGGTGACTAATCACTAAACTACTAAAACTATGCAAAACGTAACCTGCTTAATTGCATATTTTTAAGTTGAGCATGACGGAGAAAACGTTGTTTTCAAAGTAATTACACTAGCTTGCTTGGTCGCGAGTACCGAGGCGAAATTACAACGTGAGGGCGGCAACTGGCGAGTCCTACTGCCCTACTTCATAGTTTTTTAACGGATGTATAACATAAAACGTAAGTAAGTGATGGTTAATCGTGGTTTCATAATTAAAACATTTTCTACCTGAGTGATATCATTCACCGGTGTTGTTGTTGTATTCGGAATGTCGGAAGATGCGACGTTGATTGATTGCTTGAGACAAAACAATTTGGACATTTTTCTATAATTATGTTAATGCAAACAAGTTTTTAATCTTAAACAATCTGCCCAGTGGTGAGCACATGTTGTTTGACGTACAGTAGGCATTATACATGGCAGTGTATAATGCCACAGAGATCTGTACCGATACCTTCATGGAGAGCAGGCTGATGTATTTGTGAGTAATTTGCAAAAATCCAGCACATGAAAGAATCATCTTTTTTTTCTGCAATATTCAGACATCTTTCATATGAGAAAATTCTCAGAATTGTATTGGCATCAAAAGCATCAAAGCATTTAAAGTGTGCATTTTACCTAGCAGAAATACATAAATGTGCGCATACAGTTTACTTCATATATATATATATATATATATATATATATATATATATATATATATATATGTGTGTGTGTGTGTATATGTTTATATGTTTGTATATATGTGTATAATATATATATGTGTATATGTTTATATGTGTATATGTTTGTGTATATGTGTATAATATATATGTATATGATGTTTATATGTGTAAATGTTTGTGTATATGTGTATAATATATATATATTATATATGTTATATACATGTGTATATGTTTGTGTATATGTGTATTATATATATATATATATATATATTCTATACGTTATATTCATGTGTATATGTTTGTGTTATATGTTTTACTGCTCTAATATGCCAATTTACAAGACAAAATAAATGGACAAAATAAATAAGTTAGGATCTTGGCTGTTTTAAGAAAATGGGCCGTTTTTTGCCAGTAAATAATGATGTTGGCACTGGCCACCCTCATGGGGCTGGACTGAGCTCAGATTTCTGCACAAAATCTAATTGGGAAAATGCATCTGAGCAGAAAGTGTAATTGTGTGAGAGATCTACAGTGAATTTACTGCACATTTCTCATGGAAACATCTCTGCAGAGCCTGAAAGTGATACAATATTGATCTTCATACAAACTGCAACCTGAGAGTAAGTCTCCTGCATCACGCTCAGCTTTTTAATGCAGGCGGACATGTTGAGTTTCCAGACTTCATTCATTTTTAACGGTTGAAAACTCAAAGTCAAACAAGGAGGGCAATCTTACTGCTTCAGGGTCTCGTCCATCCAGCAAAACCAAATCCTTCAGCAGCCACTCTTCAGTCCTCTGGAACGTGTCCAGCCGATTGGTCCGGAGGTTTTTCACCACAGAAATCTGCACGGCTTTGACTTTATTCACTGAGAATAACAACATGTCTGTGAGGCTACATCTGCATCCAGCTCAACGATCATGCGCTTTCAGTATTCAAAGCAAACAAAAAACATTCTCATCAGAACCAGTTTCAGAAATTGACCATACATTATGTTTTGTGACAGTTTCTGAAAACATGCAGAACATCAACAAAATTACTACTACGGCTATTGCCACTACTAATACTACTACTACTAATACTAATACAATAATAATAATAATAATAATAATAATAATAACATAGTAATAATAGTAATTGACCTGATACACAGAGAAAATGTCTCCCGGGGGGGATTTCAGCGATCTCGATGAACTCCTTGAGCTGCTGTCCCTCGGGGGTGAAGAGGACTCTCTGCATCTCCTCCTTCAGTAGGGAGGACATTTATGGTCACCGTATGAAGCACAAGTCCCTCTGCAAAGCTTCAGAAAGCTTCAGAAAGCTTCAGCCAGCTCCCTGCCCTCCTCACTGTTCTACAGCTGCCAGCTCTCCTCTCTTCTCTGAACCTGAGATCTGCAGCACACAGGCTGGTCTCTCCTCTCTGTGATACTGGGTTCTGCAGCACACAGGCTGGTCTCTCCTCTCTGTGATACTGGGTTCTGCCTCTTATGAGAAATGAGCTCTACAGGGAGGCCACACTCATCTAGCTAACATCATTTTCCTTAAACGGAGATATAATTGAGGCATCAATTAGACTCCATTATAATCACAGAATGCCTGGCAAAGTATTGATTTGCGGTGTGATCCATGAAAGATTCAGTTCCATTAGATTTAGGGGAGCACAAGTATAAGTGAAGGCAGTAAACTTCAGAACAGGCATCAATCATCATAAAAATGTTTTATCAGAAAACATTCTATGTCCAGATTAAAAGATTAAAAGGTTTTATCAGAGCAACATCAAAGTGCCGGCAAGGTTGAGCCCACTACACAGATGCTGACAGACTCAAGACCTTCTGATCCCATTGACCAGACACAATTACACAAAGAATCTGTAGTATTTACACTACATTTAAGGACCTGTAATCATATTATTTACAGTGCATTTAGGACCTGCAATCTGTATTATTTACAGTGCATTTAGGACATATAATCTGTAGTATTTACAGTTTATTTAAGGACCTGTAAATAGTAGTATTTACAGTGCATTTAGGACCTGTAATCTGTAGTGTTTACAGTGCATTTAGGACCTGTCATTTGTTGTATTTAAAGTGCATTTAAGGACCTGTAATCTGTAGTGTTTACAGTGCATTTAGGACCTGTCATCTGTTGTATTTAAAGTGCATTTAAGGACCTGTAATCTGTAGTTTTTACAGTGCATTTAGGACCTGTAATCTGTAGTATTTACAGTTCATTTAGGACTTGTAATCTGTAGTATTTACAGTTAATTTCAGACCTGTATTCTGTGGTATTTATAGTTTATTTAAGGACCTGTAATCTGTAGTATTTAAAGTGCATTTAAGGAACTGTAATCTGTAGTGTTTACAGTTAATTTAGGACCTGTCATCTGTTGTATTTAAAGTGCATTTAAGGGCCTGTAATCTGTAGTGTTTACAGTGCATTTAGGACCTGTCACCTGTATTATTTACACTTCATTTAGGACTTGTAATCTGTAGTATTTACAGTTCATTTTGGACCTGTAATCTGTAGTATTTACAGTGCATTTAAGGATGTGTAAATGGTAATATTTACAGTGCATTTAGGACCTGTAATCTGTAGTGTTTACAGTGCATTTAGGACCTGTCATTTGTTGTATTTAAAGTGCATTTAAGGACCTGTAATCTGTAGTGTTTACAGTGCATTTAGGACCTGTAATCTGTAGTATTTACAGTTCATTTAGGACCTGTAATCTGTAGTATTTACAGTTCATTTAGGACCTGTAATCTGTAGCTGTCACATCCATGCCCTTCTATTTTGTTTTTTCATTTTTCTATATTCTCTGTGCTCTCACCCCAGCCCTGGTTTTCCCTCTCTCTTTATTACATGTCCCTGCCCTTCACTCCATATTTGGGCTTCCTTCCTGTCATTCATTAAGTCCTCTCATCTGTTCCTCATTTTCTGTTCCCCAGCTCCTACACCTCTTGGTAATTTTTGTATTTAAGCATGCCTTTTGGCCTTTCTGTTGTTAGTTTGTCATTCTGTTTCACCAGTATTTACACGTATACTTATGTACTGTGTTAGCCTCTGCCCCGTTTTACCCGTATGTTTTCTGTCCTATCAATCTATGTTATCAACCTGCCTGGCTATTGATATTCAGTTTTTTTGGATTGCATATTCTGTACCGTTGCCTCGTCTGGACTGCCCTCCTGGTTTTGGACTTTTGCCCGTGTTTCTGATTACGTCTTTGATTACCTCTGATTTACCTGTTTGCTGGATATTGACCACTGCCTGCCTTCATCTACCTCCCCTTATTAAAGCCTGCTGTTTTTCACCTTATCCTGGGCCTGCTCTTGGTTCCTCTGCCCTGCATCCCCTGGCAGTAACATTTACAGTGCATTTAATGAGATTATTTGGCATAACAGGATTGTGTGAATCTTATCTTTGTGTATATTAGCAACACCAGCTGTCCCTGCCGACTGTTAACGACATCACCATATTTTGTCCAGCTTTGTTCACTCTCATAATTCTTTGTGACCTCGATTAAATTAATAGGTTTAAAGTACCCACTAACTATGGAGGATAATAGATCAATAAAAGAGGGAACTAACATAAAATGGTCTGTGTATTTTTCAGCTGAAAAGCTTAGGTTAGCTATGACTGGAAGAATTATTTTCAGATTGGCTACTTTGTAGAAATACCGCGACCTGTAGTTTAGTCATTTTATGAATGTGTGAATGTGTTTTCATGCTCAAGAATATATCACTGAGTTAGAGCTTTGATGGAAGCAGAACACACTCACCTCTGACACACACACACACACACCTCTGACACACACACACACACCTCTGACACACACACACACACACCTCTGACACACACACACACACTCACCTCTGACACACACACACACCTCTGACACACACACACCTCTGACACACACACACCTCTGACACACACACACACACACCTCTGACACACACACACACACTCACCTCTGACACACACACACACCTCTGACACACACACACCTCTGACACACACACACACACCTCTGACACACACACACACACACACCTCTGACACACACACACACACACACACCTCTGACACACACACACCTCAGACACACACACACACGCACCTCTGACACACACACACACACCTCTGACACACACACACACACCTCAAACACACACACACACACCTCAAACACACACACACACACACACACCTCAGACACACACACACCTCTGACACACACACACCTCTGACACACACACCTCTGACACACACACGCACACACCTCTGACACACACACACACACCTCAAACACACACACACACACACCTCTGACACACACACACACACACACACACCTCTGACACACACACACCTCAGACACACACACACACGCACCTCTGACACACACACACACACCTCAAACACACACACACACACACCTCTGACACACACACACCTCTGACACACACCTCAGACACACACACACCTCAGACACACACACAGACATTTCCCCTCGCTTCATGCACAATGATGAAATGCGATGTCAGTGAAAACCTGCAGGGAAGAGTTAATGAAGAGATTTGATTGCCTACAATGAGCAGTTAGTATGAGCAGCTTTATATTATATTGTTTACATAGTTTTGCATATTGTTCTATTGGTTAATTGTATATATTTCATATTGGTTTATTTTACATTTACTAAAAAAAAGAACTTGACATAATTTACCAGCAAAATTCATTTTGTGAAAGAAAACGAAATATATATTTTTTCATTTTTAAAGAAAATTTACAGTATTGTTTTGTTTTACTGAGTGAAATATAATTTCTGTTTCGCTAGTCAACTGTTATGTATAAGATATGATTTTCAAATACTTCCATATTACCATACTGCATCACCATGAAAGAGAGCACAGACAAAGGTAAGCGTATACAAGGGTATATTGACACGTATAGGGCTCTATAAGGCCCTATCTTGGTAACCGAAAGGCAAGTGTTTGCTTGTTGTAATTTGTTGTAAAACTTTTCATTAGGTGACAAATTATTTTCTTTGGATTAACTTAGTTGATCTTGGGGGGCGACATTCACTCAGGAGGGAAGAGCGGTCATCTGGCCAAGCCGAGGGTCGGTGGTTCGATCCCCCTGGGTGTGGGCAACACACCAAACCCCAGATTGCTTCAAATGAGCTGGTTGGTGCCTTGCATACGTGAGTGTAAGTGCGAGAATGGGTGAAAGAGAGGCATCAATTTTAAAGTGTTTTGGATAAAAGTGCCACATAAATATGCAGTCCATTTACCATTTTGGGAAATGCATTCCATATTTTGAGAGCGTTATCATAAACGATCTCAAATGTTATTATAAATGTTCATTTAGCAAATAGTTTTTCTTTTCAGAGGGTTGTGTTAGCCGTTCTGAGACTTCTGTTTCAAAGAAATGTTTGTGAGCAACAGAAAAGTACTGTAAACATGATATAATTCATATTATTTAGCAGTTTTGCCTTTAGTAGAGGGAAAGAATAGATAGCACAGATACATATTTTTCTATCATTACCACAGCCATACCAGAGGCAGCTCATTATTCCCACAATACACTCCTCTCTGCGCAATTCCCTTAAATGTGAAAATCCTTTCATTTCTGTCACATAATGAAAATGCCCTCATTACTCTTACATCAGCCCGTACATACCCTATTACTGCAAAGCTGTAAGTTTGCAATTTAAGATAAAGTGTGTATTCCGGACAGTCAGTAGTAATGATTGTCAGGGCAGGGATGAGAGGAGGTGCATTAGGGCCTTAGTGTTCGCTTGGAGCTGAGCCAGCAGGCCTGACTGAAGAGATTTTAATAATGCAAGCGATCAGGGACCCCACAGAACCCGCTCAAACACATGATGCTAGCCTGAATCTGATTTGCCACACACAGATACGTGATGTCAGCTTGAATCTGATTTGCCACTAACAGATATGTGATGTCAGCTTGAATCTGATTTGCCACTAACATATACGTGATGTCAGCTTGAATCTTATTTGCCACTAACAGATACGTGATGTCAGCTTGAATCTGATTTGCCACATACAGATACATGATGTCAGCTTGAATCTGATTTGCCACTAACAGATACGTGATGTCAGTTTGAATCTGATTTGCCACACACAGATACGTGATGTCAGCTTGAATCTGATTTGCCACTAACATATACGTGATGTCAGCTTGAATCTGATTTGCCACTAACAGATACGTGATGTCAGCTTGAATCTGATTTGCCACTAACAGATACGTGATGTCAGCTTGGATCTGATTTGCCGCTGACAGATATCAGAATATCATCCAGGCTCCATGTCAGGATAGGGGATAGGGGTTAGGAGGATCAGGGTCCAGTTATTATTTGTTTGAAGGCCCAATATTTCTAGTCCCTCAAGGAAATGAGCCACCAGGTATGTGTCTGTCTCCTTATAATTTCTAATGTTATTTATATATGTTGTGCTAGTCTACATCTTATTATATTCCTGTCTCTCCTACATATTTTATGTCACAGTGTTTACACTTTCTGACATACACTCACCGAGCACTTTATTAGAAAGATTTGTACTTTATTACACCTACTTATTAATGTGATTATCTAATCAGCCGAGTTAATGTTCACATCAACCATCCAAAATGGGAAGAAATGTGATCTAAGTGACTCTGACCGTGGAATAATTGTTAGTGGCAGACAGGGTGGTTTGAGTATCTCAGAAACTGCTGATCTTGTGGGATTTTCACGCAATCTAGTCTCTAGAGTTTGAAAAGAATGGTTTGCAAAAAAAACCCAGTGAGCAGCAGTTCTGCAGCCTTGTTAATGAGAGACGTCAGAGGAGAATGGCCAGACTGGCCAAAGCTGACAGGAAGGTGACAGTGATGCAAATACGCATTACACCTAGAAGCCTCCCAGTCTGCTGCCTTCCTACCGCTAATCCACTCCTTCGGCCTCTCCCTGCAACACTCTCCTCCAACCCACAAGGCGGGCAATGTCCTAGACCTTGTCTTTGTAAGGAACTGCTCATGCTCCGATTTCACGGTTACCCCTCTGCATACATCTGATCACCACTTCATCTCATTCTCCCTCCCTCTTCCTCCCCATCCTCCTCCCCCTCCTCCCACCCACACTTCCTCAGCCCGCCGTAACCTCCGCTCCCTCTCACCCTCTTCCTTTGCCAGCACCGTCACCGCCTCACTCCCCTCTCGAATCCTTCTCCAAACTCCCCGCTGACTCTGCATCTGCCACCCTCCTTTCATCTCTCTCCTCCGCCTTTGACTCTCTCTGTCCCCCTGTCTCAAAACCACCTCGCACATCCCCTCCCAGTCCTTGGATATCTGACACCCTTCGTACCTCCAGGGCCAGCCTCCGCGCAGCGGAGAGGAAGTGGGGGAAATCCAGAGACGCTTCCGACCTCATGACTTACCAGTCTCTCCTGGCGGCATTCTCTTCCGATGTCACTGCCGCCAAAGCAAAATACTATCAAACACAAATTCAGAACTCTGCTTCTAACCCCCGGAAACTTTTCTCCATTTTCTCCTCTCTCCTCAACGCACCGCCTCCTCCTCCTCAGTCCTCCTTCGCTGCTGATGACTTTGCTGATTTCTTCGATGAGAAGGTCACAGTCATCCGCAGATCCTTTACAACCACCGCCCCCCTCACTGTGCCCTTCCCCCCCTCTAGGCCCATCCCTTCCTTTTCCACTTTCTCCCCCCTTATGGACTCTGATGTTTCTCAACTCCTGCTCTGCCACCGCCCTACAACCTGTGCCCTTGACCCTATCCCCTCTTCTCTTCTCCAAACTATCACACCTGACATTCTCCCATTTGTCACCTCCCTTGTCAACTCCTCCCTGTCTTCCGGCTGTTTTCCGGCATCCTCCAAGAGGGCCCACATCACTCCGCTGCTAAAAAAGCCTACCCTGGATCCCTCCATCATCCAGAACTACCGCCCGGTATCTCTTCTTCCTTTCCTTTCTAAAACTATAGAACGAGCCGCTTCTACTCAACTTTCTTCCTTCTTTTCTAACAACAACCTGCTAGACCCCCATCAGTCTGGCTTCAGATCGGGCCACTCGACAGAGACTGCGCTCCTCTCCGTCAGTGAGTCACTTCATGCCGCACGAGCAGCCTCCCTCTCCTCTATCCTCATTCTTCTAGATCTCTCTGCTGCCTTCGACACTGTGGATCACTCCATCCTCCTGTCTGCCCTGTCAGCAACGGGCATCTGTGGCACAGCCCTGGACTGGATTGAGTCCTACCTCTCTGGTCGCTCCTTCCAGGTTGCCTGGGCTGGTTCGGTATCGACACCTCGGCCCCTCGCCACAGGAGTTCCCCAGGGCTCAGTCCTTGGCCCACTTCTTTTTTCTCTCTACACTCGTTCCCTTGGCCCTGTGATCACTGCACATGGGCTATCCTACCACTGCTATGCGGACGATACCCAACTCTTCGTCTCGTTCCCGCCGTCTGATACGCAGGTTTCAGCCCGTATCTCTGCTTGCCTGAGGGACATCCAGAGCTGGATGGACAACCACCATCTAAAGCTCAACCCAGGTAAAACTGAAATGATATTCATCCCTGCTAATACCTCTCCCCATTTGGATCTCTCCATTTCTCTCGGGGATACCACACTCACGGCGTCACCCAGTGCAAGGAACCTCGGCGTGGTGATGGACAGCAGACTGTCCCTTTCCGAGAACATTGCGGCGGTGACCCGGTCTTGCAGGTTCTTCCTATACAACATACGGAGAATCCGCCCCTTTCTCACCCCCTACTCGACCCAGCTCCTGGTCCAAACGATGGTTCTGTCCCGCCTGGACTACTGCAATTCCCTCTTGGCTGGCCTCCCAGCGTCCGCCATCAGACCCCTCTAACTCATCCAGAATGCAGCAGCTCGTCTGGTCTTCAACCTTCCCAAATACTCACACGTCACCCCCCTGCTTACTTCCCTCCACTGGCTGCCTGTCATGGCTCGCATCAAATTCAAAACATTGGTGCTAGCCTTCCAAGCAGTTAAAGGGTCTTCCCCAGCTTATCTGCAAAAAATCATCAGACCCTACACCCCTGCCAGACCTCTTCGTTCAGCCTCCACAGGCCGCTTGGCACCTCCCCCTCTCAGAACCTCCACCTCACGCTCACGACTACTGTCTGTTCTGGCTCCACGGTGGTGGAACGAACTCCCCGCTGAGGTCAGAACTATAGAATCTCTCCCCACCTTCAAGCGCAAGCTGAAGACGCACCTCTTCAAGCAGCACCTCTCCCCATCCCTCCCTACCTCCCTGTGAACCTTAATTGTTGTCTCTGTGACTTGCTTTGTGTATCGGTATTTTTAGTTGGCTAGGTAAGCAGTGTTTGGATAGTTAACTTTGGTGACTTTTGCTCTGTTTGTTTGTTTGTTTGTTTGTTCAAAAAAAAAAAAAAAAAAAGCCCCTTGTCCTTATCTTTGTTGTACAGGTAGCAGTTGAAATTGTACTTACCTCTAGGGTCTTTCAGCGAACTTATCCCTGGTTATGGGTATGCACTTTGTTGTACGTCGCTCTGGATAAGAGCGTCTGCCAAATGCCAATAATGTAATGTAATGTAATGTAATGTAAGCAGAAGAGCATCTCTGAACACACAACGCATCATAACTCTAAGTTGATAGGCTACAGCAATAGAAGTCTAAAAAATAAGTCTAATACATACCTAATAAAGTGCTCACTGAGTGAATATCCTTTTTTTTGTATTGTATGTTAGTGTTAGTTTTATTATGTGGGTTGTGTTTGTCGTGGTGTTCCTGACTGTCGTGGCTTGTTTGTAGAACACTGGGCTCTGTGTAGGTAAAGTATCGTGTTTATTTCTGGTAGTTCGCTGCTCACCAGATGATCTTTAAGATTTCTAGTTCTTTTATACATCGAGATAATTTTATAATCCTGGATTATGTTTGTGTTCTGTAGGTGCAGGTTAGATTTTGTTTAATTTTTCTGTTTGCAGCTAGGCTAAACGCTGAGTAGGTGGTGATTAGTGTTTGGATAGTTAACTTTGGTCACTTTTGCTCTGTTTGTTTGTCTCTTTGTTCTCAAAAAAAAAAAAAAGGCCCTCGTCCTTATCTTTGTTCTACAGGTAGCAGTTGAAATTGTACTTCCCTCTAGGGTGTTTCAGCGAACTTATCCCTGGTTATGGGTATGCACTTTGTTGTACGTCGCTCTGGATAAGAGCATCTGCCAAATGCCAATAATGTAATGTAATGTAATGATTAGCGGGATGATTTTCCGCGTGCCTTGTTGTCTGGTTGTTAAGAAGGTTTTCCGGACCTGTCTAAGGAAAGATCTGGAATACCCCCTTGGTTTTAATACATGGAAGAGGGTCTGGGTAGCCTCTTCAAAATCTATCACCTATGTGAAATCCTGCTGTTTGTTGGTTATGTGTGGTGTATTTAACTGTTATAGTTCTATGGTGTGTGTTGAGGATTTGTATAAAGTGTTTGAAATATTCTAAACTGCGTGTCCATGTTCCCCATATGTCATCTAAGTATCTAAAATAATTGGTGGGTAGTTTGGGGCATTTTTGAAAAACAGTTTCCTCTCAGTGTTCCATGTAAATGTTAACGTAGAATGGTGCAAATGTTTTGCCCATTGCTGTGTCGCTGATCTGTAAGAAGAATTCTTTGTTGAATTCAAAGTAAACTTTTGATTTCTGAAACGGCTGATTTCTAAAATATGTTGGAGGGATGTATCCGGGCAGCTGTCGTCCGGGTATTTCTCCATCCAGAGTTTTACAGCTGTTAGCCCTGCTGCAGTGTTTATGTTTGCGTAGAGACTATCTATGTCAATTGTGAATAAGAGGGCTTCTCGTGTTATTTTAGAGTTTTTAATTATGCCTATGAATTCGTATGTGTCTTTTATATAGCTGTTGTGTTTAGTGGACAGTGGAGTGTATTGGAAATTATTGATGTATTTTTGGGAGGAGGTAAATGATCCTTGGTCTAGGATTTTCCTCCCCCCTTAGGTAAATACAGTCAGGTCCATAAATATTGGGACATCAACACAATTCTCATCTTTTTGGTTCTATACACCACCACAATGGATTTGAAATGAAACAAGATATGCTTCAACTGCAGACTTTCAGCTTTAATTTGAGGGTATTTACATCCAAGTCAGGTGAACGGTGGAGGAATTACAACAGTTTCTATATGTGCCTCCCACTTTTTAAGGGACCAAAAGTAATGGGACAATTGGCTGCTCAGCTTTTCCATGGCCAGGTGTGTGTTATTCCCTCATTATCTCATGTACAAGGAGCAGATAAAAGATCTAGAGTTAATTTCAAGTGTGCTATTTGCATTTGGAATCTGTTGCTGTCAACTCTCAATATGAGATCCAAAGAGCTGTTACTATCAGTGAAGCAAGACATCATTAGGCTGAAAAATCAAAACAAACCCATCAGAGAGACAGCAAAAACATTAGGTGTGGCCAAATCAACTGTTCGGAACATTCTTAAAAAGAAAGAATGCACCGGTGAGCTCAGCAACACCAAAAGACCCGGAAGACCACGGAATACAACTGTGGTGGATGACAGAAGAATTCTTTCCCTGGTGAAGAAAAACCCCTTCACAACAGTTGGCCAGATCAAGAACACTCTCCAGGAGGTAGGTGTATGTGTGTCAAAGTCAACAATCAAGAGAAGACTTCACCAGAGTGAATACAGAGGGTTCACCACAAGATGTAAACTATTGGTGAGCCTCAAAAACAGGAAGACCAGATTAGAGTTTGCCAAACAACATCTAAAAAAGCCTTTCCAGTTCTGGAACAACATCCTATGGACAGATGAGACAAAGATCAACTTGTACCAGAATGATGGGAAGAGAAGTGTATGGAGAAGGAAAGGAACTGCTCATGATCCAAAACATTCCATCTCATCAGTGAAGCATGGTGGTGGTAGTGTCATGGCGTGGGCATGGATGGCTGCCAATGGAACTGGTTCCCTTGTATTTATTGATGATGTGACTGCTGACAAAAGCAGCAGGATGAATTCTGAAGTGTTTCGGACAATATTATCTGCTCATATTCAGCCAAATGCTTCAGAACTCATTGGACGGCGCTTCACAGTGCAGATGGACAATGACCCGAAGCGTACTGCGAAAGCAACCAAAGAGTTTTTTAAGGCAAAGAAGTGGAATGTTATGCAATGGCCAAGTCAATCACCTGACCTGAATCTGATTGAACATGCATTTCACTTGCTGAAGACAAAACTGAAGGGAAAATGCCTTGGAACTGAAGACAGTTGCAGTAGAGGCCTGGCAGAGCATCACCAGGGATGAAACCCAGCGTCTGGTGATGTCTATGCGTTCCAGACTTCAGGCTGTAATTGACTGCAAAGGATTTGCAACCAAGTATTAAAAAGTGAAAGTTTGATTTATGATTGTTAGTTTGTCCCATTACTTTTGGTCCCTTAAAAAGTGGGAGGCACATATATAAACTGTTCCTACACCATTCACCTGATTTGGATGTAAATACCCTCAAATTAAACCTGAAAGTCTGCAGTTAAAGCACATCTTGTTCGTTTCATTTCAAATCCATTGTGGTGGTGTATAGAGCCAAAAAGATGAGAATTGTGTCAATGTCCCAATATTTATGGACCTGACTGTATGTATATTTTTTGTAATCTTGTAATTGTAAATCTTAGGCCAGTTGTATAAAACTCTTGTTCCCCTCCCTGTTTGTGTTTGGGTTTGTGGGGATTCTTAGTTTAAATGTTTTAGCCAGTGTTCCAACATCTTGCCAGCTGTTCTCTCTGTCCAGTGGATGTCGTCCCGTGTAGTGCGGAAGTCCTCCTCCGGAAGCTTGGGAACATGTGGCATGTTTCTGAGGATGTGATTATTAATCTCCTCCAAATTGGATTTCTGGCGGGGTTCTGGGAGTCATTAATGAGTGGGATCCAGATTTCTGCTGCCGGGAAGGTGTTTTTTGTCATCCTCAGCATGGTTTGCAGCTGTTTGATTGCTGTCTTTTTAGGGTGCTGGTCCTTGTTGTTTATTCTAGCGGCCAGGATGACTCTCTGTACTCTTTTCTTCTGTTTTCTCCAGAAGTCCTGCGCTATGATAAAATGTTGCTCCGGGGTAGCTGTAAATCTGGAGGTCCCCCCTGGAGTGGGACAGGATCCTGGAGAGGTTGGAGTCCCCCAGGATTATGTTGGGCCTGGTGGTTGTGATGGTCCATTCCTGGACCTTCCGGGTTGTTCTGGGATGTCTGGTAGTGTGGGGTGGGTGGCCCCAGTGGCGTGGGAGTGGGGTTAGCATTGGGGTTTTTGCGGTCATAGTGTGCTTGGGGTCAGGGATTGGTGTGGGGTTAGGGTTATGAGCCAGTTAGCTCTAGGAGCTTGGTGGGGGTTAGGAGTGGGGCCAGAGTGGGTCCGGTTTGTTGTAGTGGTTCCGGTTCCCAGTCCCTGTGGTATTTTGGGGTTCCACAGGTCCTTCTGGGTTCTGTGCTGGAGCTTGGTGGGGGTTAGGCGCACTTCAGATGTTAAAGGTCTGCAGCTGTTTTACTTCAGACTGTTGCTTGAGGTTGTATTAATGTGTAATTTGTGCTGTGCTTTTGTATTGTATTGAATTGTATGTTGTAATCTCTGCTTGCTCCTCCCTTGACAAGGGCTCCCTTGTAAAAGAGATAACAATCTAAATGGGACTGGTTAAATAAAGGAGAAATATTAAAAAAGACTTTTCTGGGGGTGCATGTCTGTCTCAGGGTTCGTCACTCCCTTTGGTACTGGTCCCAGTGTTGGCGATTATTTCTGTTGTGGGTGGGGGTGGTGGAGGATTCACTAGAGCAGTGAATCTGTTGCTGGTGGAGACTGGAGTTGTGTGTCTTCTGGGTTTAAGAATTGTGGCCACTGTTTCCTGAACAATATCCAGGGTGGTCGAATGTAGTCTCCAGCCAAACTTCTCTTTGGCCCACCTGGCCGCCATCTGGAATGCCTCCAGCCAGTTGGTCAGCTGGATTCTCTCCAACTTCTTAGCGAGTTATTCCAGAATCTCCAGGTAGTGTTCCTCCAGGAGCTGCATACATGGGTGGAAAGTTAGGGTTAGGGGTTATGGGTTAGTGGTTAGGGTGAGGGTGAGGGGTTATGGGTTAGTGTAAGGGGTTAGTGGTTAGGGTGACGGGATAGTGGTTAGTGTAAGGGGTTAGTGGTTAGGGTTAGGGTGACGGGATAGTGGTTAGTGTAAGGAGTTAGGGTTAGGGGGTAGTGGTTAGTGTAAGTGGCTAGGGTAAAGGGTTACGGGCTAGGGTGAGGGGTTAGGGTTAGACACTGAATGAGAGCTAATGGGTTATGGTTAGGGATTAGGGGTTAGTGTAAGGGGTTAGGGTTAGGAGTTAGAGGTTAGGGATTAGGGGTTAGTGTAAGGGGCTAGGGTAATGGGCTAGGGAATGATCTTAAATGATCTTGTTTTTAATTCCCAAAATAAAGAGCAGATGGGTCCCTCTGCTGCCATTTCTGCTGTCTGTATGTGTATGTGTGTGTGTATTCCTGTGTGTGTGTCTGTATGTGTGTATTCCTGTGTGTGTATGTGTGTGTATTCCTGTGTGTGTGTGTGTGTGTGTGTGTGTGTGTGTATGTATTCCGGTGTGTGTATGTGTGTGTGTATTCCTGTGGGTGTGTGTGTGTATTCCTGTGTGTGTGTGTGTGTGTGTGTGTGTGTATGTGTGTATTCCTGTGTGTGTGTGTGTGTATGTGTATGTGTGTGTGTGTGTGTCTCAGAAACCTAATGAATAACACATTAAACCCTTTCCCCAGTGCTGCACTTCATGATCCACTTCTAAAATGGAAAACTACAAGCAGCACTAACTGCTCATTTATACCTCCATCCCAACCGCCCTACCCCCCAGGACCACAGCTGAGTACCCCTCTACCCCCCAGGACCACAGCTGAGTACCCCCCTACCCCCCAGGACCACAGTTGAGTGTGTGTGTGTGTGTGTGTGTGTGTTTTGGACTGACTGTACTCAGTCAAAAATATGTAAGCTGTGACATTTTCTTTAGGGTAACAAGAGACCAAGATAACACTAACCCCATTATACTGATCTCATGAGACCAAGATAACCCTGACCCCATTATACTGATCGCATGAGACCAAGATAACCCTGACCCCATTATACTGATCTCATGAGACCAAGATAACCCTGATCTCATTATACTGATCTCATGAGACCAAGATAACCCTGATCTCATTATACTGATCTCATGAGACCAAGATAACACAGACCCCATTATACTGATCTCATGAGACCAAGATAACCCAGACCCCATTGTACTGATCGCATGAGACCAAGATAACCCTGACCCCATTATACTGATCTCATGAGACCAAGATAACCCTGACCCCATTATACTGATCTCATGAGAGAGGAGGTATCCAGTTACCCGACTAGCTCTGTTATTATTGGGCAGCAGTGGGCTGGATGTCAGTAGGGAGGTCAGGAGGATAATTGAAGATCTCCTCTAAGATGGTGCTGTGGTGGGCTTTGTAAAAGAGGCCTGAAAAGAGAAAAATGGGGGAAGGATTATTGGAAAGAACTGAACATTTAGTCCACCCACTCACAGACACCTGCAACACATTAGCTGCCCCATGGAGACCTCAGCACATGAACAGACCTTTTTCTCTTTACTTGGTTTCTTTTGCGTGGAATTGATTTGTCCATGTTTATGTGTTGAAGTTTTGCAAGTAAGTGAAGTTTGTTATTTATGTCATTGT
Source organism: Conger conger (assembly GCF_963514075.1). Taxonomy (NCBI): domain Eukaryota; kingdom Metazoa; phylum Chordata; class Actinopteri; order Anguilliformes; family Congridae; genus Conger; species Conger conger. Next base: position 748,090 of record NC_083765.1, on the reverse strand, counting down.
ATCGGATGTCGTTCTGACCCTTTTTTACATTTCTAAAATCTCTTACATGTGTGTTTGAGATGTATTAGTATATTTGTCTGATTTGAAATTTAGCTTTTTTTTTTACCTAAAAGATGCCGTAAAACAATAACAGACAACTTATAGTTGGAAGCTCTGTACCTTGGGTGGAAATTGAACATAGTGCAACTGCCCTACCATTGAATCTAGATTTGTTCTCTGACTCTCCACTCTCTTCCCCAAATAAGAAAATTAAGAATCCCTTCATCAAACACAATTGAGGTTTGGTTCAAAGTACAAAGTGACTTGGGTACAACATCATGTGCAAACAGAAGACTTACACCCAGGACTCATGATCCCAGGTTTGAAATATGAAACAGACCTCGGTAACATTAGGGATCTATACGAGGATAACATACTTCTGACCGTGCGATGCAAAGGAATAAATATAGTATTCCCTCAAATCTTTTGTTTAGGTATTTGTAGCTCAGGAGTTATACACTCGGTGACTTTATGTAAGTATTTACTAGACCTATTTACTAAACCTTCGCTCTGCCAACACCAACCGCCTCCGTCCTCACAAGACCACGCTCTGCACCATGGGCGACCGAGCCTTCTGCTCGGCTGCTCCCCGCCTGTGGAATGCCCTCCCTGACTACCTGAGAGCACCGCAGACCACTGATGCTTTTAAAAGAGGGCTAAAAACCTACCTCTTTACTAAAGCTTTTTCTTAGTTTTTATATTTTATACATGCCATTGGGTGTTTTATTCCCTGTTTTTACCCTGTAGCACTTTGAGATTTGGTCTCCAAATGTAAAGTGCACTACAAATAAAATGCATTATTATTATTTATTTTTTTTCGACATATTAAGTCTTCTCCTGCCGTAGCCTATTCACTTTGACACAGGTTTGACACATTATGTGTTCAGAGATTCTCTTAGCACTGCATAGTACTGTATAGCACTGCTGTAATGTGGGTTACTAGCACTGTATAGCACTGCTGTAATGTGGGTTACTAGCACTGTATAGCACTGTTGTAATGTGGGTTACTAGCACTGTATAGCACTGTTGTAATGTGGGTTACTAGCACTGTATAGCACTGTTGTAATGTGGGTTACTAGCACTGTATAGCACTGCTGTAATGTGGGTTACTAGCACTGTATAGCACTGCTGTAATGTGGGTTACTAGCACTGTATAGCACTGTTGTAATGTGGGTTACTAGCACTGTATAGCACTGTTGTAATGTGGGTTACTAGCACTGTATAGCACTGTTGTAATGTGGGTTACTAGCACTGTATAGCACTGCTGTAATGTGGGTTACTAGCACTGTATAGCACTGCTGTAATGTGGGTTACTTGCATTACTGTCACCTTCCTGTCAGCTTCGACCAGCCTGTTTCTTCTGACCTCTCACATTAACCATGCATTTCTGCCCACAGAACTGCTGCCTACTGGATGTTTTTTGTTTTTCACACCATTCTCTACAAACTCTAGAGACTTTTGTGTGTGAAAATCCCAGGAGATGAGCAGTTTCTGAGATACTCAAACCACCCTCTGTGGCACCAACAATCATTCCACAGTCAAAGTCTTTTAGATCACATTTCTTCCCCATTCTGACATTTGGTCTGGAAAACAGCTGAACCTCTTGATCACGTCTGAATGCTTGTATGCATTTATTTGCTGCCACATGATTGGCTGATTAAATATTTGCATTAACAAGTTGGTGTACAAGTCTAATAAAGTGGTAAATGAGTGTACATCTTCGACAGAAAATCACTCTCTTGCACTGTCTACCTCTTTACTTTATAAAAGGCTGCAGTGTTTCTCACTGACGATGCTGTGCTGTCATCCTGTTGTTTTGGAAAAGGGAAAATGGCAATAAAAATAGCTGTAAAAAAACAAAAAGACATTGCTCAACATCGTCCTAATGACAGGATGTGGACACAGAGCTGTAATAGTAACTTCATAGCTCAGAGCGTTTATAAGTGCATTACTAAATTACCACGCACTGCGACATCAGATGAAATGCTGGAGTGTTATAAAACATAGCATACATATCAAAAGTCAGTGTTTAAAACTGTGTAGAGCTGTTTTTATCCTCTAAGACCTTCCTTAAAAATATATTTTCTACACTGTGGTGCTGGGGTGTGTATGCGTCCAGGTGTTCTGCAGTAATATACCTAGTGCAGACACCATGTGTTCCAGCAGGCCAGCCACTATAGAATGTCAGTAGGACACTTGTGTTTTCAGGGATTATTTACGCTCTTAAGCCACAGAAACACTATGCATGCCATTTAATAAATAATGAAGAATTCAAGGACAACTGAGCCTAACCTGCATTGTGTTTATGCAACATCACTGTTCCACCAGGTATCATACCTGTAGAGGCTTTGGAGTATTAGTTATTATTAATTATTCACTTTATGTCTCTAATGTCTAACAGCCAATGGTGTTACGGTGTATGAATGTTGAATAAATGCATAGCGAGGTGCACACTCGTGTGTATCGCGTACTCGAATACAGGTTCCTAACTTCCGGGGTCCATGCATATCATAATAAGAGCAGCTCTACTAGACCCCATAACATCCCCCTTTACAGAATTCAAGAATTAGGCCATCATGCACGAAACACAGTGCTTGAACTCAGTGCTTAAACAGTTCACTCTTTAGGTACTTATGACTGAACTGAATTTAAGTAAGTATTTGTTAGTTACTTATCTAATTGAAAACAATAACATTAACATTTATGATTTAACATTTCCTGAGAAGCATTGCCAGTACAAAACACATCTCCATTTCTTGTCTCTCTTTTCCTTCCTTTTTTCATTTTTTTTTTCAGTGTCTGTGTGTGTGTCTTCAGGAATCACCAAGCCCTGCATTATAATTCACAGATTGAGTCTCTCAGGCGGCTTAGACTGCCGCCCTGCTTTGGTGCAAGTGCCACTGTGGTGAAGCGGCTGCTCCCCAGGTCCCGGGGAAGCCGCAGACGGCAGCCTGACAGGGCTTGACATGTCCTCTGGTGTAGGGGTTTCAGTGAGATTCCCCTCTGGTGTGGGTGTATGCAGGGGCTCATCCATGTCCATAGTCCCCTGATGCAGTGGGCTCTGAAGCTCTGAGGTCCACTCTGTTGCGCCGGTAAAGGGTGCCATCAACATTCACCAGATAGGAGCGTGGTGCGACCTGACGGAGACAGGTGCCGAGTTCCCAGTGGCCAGAATATCACTGTCTGCCAACAGGTCCGGGAGTAGCTCAATCACCCAGAAATCAGAATAAAGATCAACGATGAGCAGATATTCCTTCTGTCTGTGGGTAAACAGATCCATGCTAACTATTTGCCATGGCCGTATGGGTCCTTTTGTTGTTTGTGTGCGTATTCATTGCAGGTTGAGCACATGCTCACAAAGTCTTTGATTTCCGCCTGCATGTTGGGCCAATAGAGTTTCTCTGGCTTGCCGGTAGCAGGCATTTCCACCTATGTGGCTTGAATGGATGCGGGCAAGCATTTCCGGATGTATTGCTCTGGGTATAATGACTTTCTGTCCCCTGAAAAGAATGCCGTTCTGCACACTGATCTCATGGTGAAAAGGCCAGTGTTCTCTTATGTTGTGTGACGTGCCTTCCTTCACCTCTGGCCAGCCTGCAGGGACTGTGGACTTGAGAGACTGTAGACATTCATCCCTGTCCGTGTGCCGCCTAATCTGTTCAAGTCGTTGATCACTCACATTCAAGAAGTCTGCTTGGTTAATGTGTGGTATGTCCTCCTGTGCTCGTTGCAGCGAGCAGATGGCATGGCGGTTGTAAACAGTGCCACGGCCCGAACAAGTGGCTGTTGCGCTGCTGAGTGTGTCACTTATAAACATCTCAGTCCCTGGTTTGTAAACAACTTTTAAGTCGTAGTTTTGTAGTGTCAAAATCATGCTCTGAAGCCTCTTGGGTGCACTCAGAAGGGGTTTGCTGAATATGGAAATCAGAGGTTTGTGATCGGTCTCAACTGTGACGGGGTCACGTCCATACAGATAATGATGAAACCTCTGACAGGCGAAGACGATACTGAGACACACATAGTTTCTCTCTGTAGGAGAGTGCTCTTGATGCGAAAGTGACAGGTTGGCCTTCTTGCATGAGGCAGCAGCCGAGGCCACTCTGGCTGGAGTCACTTTGCACAGTGACAGGGCGAGTGACATCATAGTAACGCAACACAGGCATGGATGTGGCCAGTGGTGTCAGGTCAGACACTGCCGCATCATGCATGGCAGCCAGTGCCATGGTGTGTCTTTGTCCAGCAGACGGCGCAATGGCTCACAGACACCTGACAGGTGTGGCATGAACTTTGCCAGATAGCTAGCAAAGCCTATGAGACGCTGTACGCCTTTTGCGCCTGAGGGGTTAGGCATGCCGATGATGGCCTTCACCTTCTCAGGGTCAGGCTTCAACCCAGCGGCTGGTAGAACGTGCCCATGGAAGCGGACTTCCGTAGCTTTTTCAGGCTTAGCCGCCGTTTCACCTCTCTGCAGCACTCCGTCAGCGCCTGCAGGTTGCTGCCGTGCTCCCACTCTTCATCCGGCAAGGCTTTGACGTCTGCTTTCATTGCAATAGGGACATTGCGGGAGACACATTGAGCGATGGTCGGGTCTAACTCAAAGTGAACCTCCCCCGGCACCGATTCCACAGGTGAGTTGAAAACTTCCTCATATTTGCGAATCAACTGCTCTCTAGTCAATGCTCTGCTGGCACCATGAACTTAATGAGTCCGAGGTGTTCGCACGTGGAGCCTGACAGCAGGGGCTTTTGATTTGTTTTGACTACTTCAAATGCCAGTTGGTGCATTCTGTCCTTAACCACACACACACAGTTTCAAAGATGCCCATGGAGCTCAACAGGTCACCAGAATACAGCTTTAGTCTGGTATTGCTGGGCTGCAGTGGTGTGTTTGGTGCCAATTTCATCTTGTCTTTGTAGCTCACAGTCACAGGCAGCACCCAAATCCAGCTGGCATTGCTGTGACTTCCTATTCAATTGCAACGTAACAAACCGTTTCTTCCCTTTTGCCTGGACTGCTCCAATTGACTCATGCATGTATAAGCCACCATCATTATGTGTCTCTGAATCTGACGAATTGTCTACACAGTGCAGCTTACTCTTAGTCTTTTGACTTTTCAAGCACATCTTTGCGAAGTGGTTTTGCGTTCCACATAATTTGCAGGACTTACCAAACGCCGGACAGTGTTGTTTGCCCCATGAGTGTGCATTGCCACAGTATTTGCTCTTGTGATCAGTCTCTGTGGCTCGAGGTGGATTGGTTTGCCTCGACTTGTTTGGTTTGAATCGTTGCCGAGCAACCGCATGTACAGCCTCAGCTTGAGGAGTGCCCTCCATCATTTTCATGCGTATAGTAGTCTGTTCGGCTGCGCGGCACATTCCAATTGCACGGACTAGCATTAAAGTTGTAGTATTCATGCCTTATGAATAGGTTGATTTTGTGACAGGCTTGTCTAAGGGCACCCTGGACTTGTTACACAGCGCATGGGGTCCTGATGAGCAGGAGCTATTAGGCAGGCTACCTGAGTTACCAGGTCAGGCCGGAGTTGAATAAAGAGAGTCACGTTACGTCGTCGTGCTGTGCTTTTATTAACTATATTACTCAACGTAAATACGACATGGTGTCAGAGCAGAAGACCGAACATGGATTTTAACGGAGCTCCATCGCCATTGATGAACTGAGAATCTCTGGACTTACCGAGAGAATGGAAAAAGTTCAGACAGCACGCAGAGCTCATGTTCTCGGGCCCGCTCAAGAAAAAAGAAGAGGACGAGAAATGTAGCTACCTGCTACTGTGGAGCGGAGAGAAGGGGAGAGACATTTTCAACACATGGACTCTTACCGCAGAGGAAGCCAAGGTATTGAAAGGCTACTATGACAAGTTTGAAGCATAGGTAATTCCAAAGAAGAACACGATTTTCGCAATTTCACAAGAAAATACAGCAGCCGCCTGAAAGAGGAACTGCAACACATGGAGCACACGCAGATCATCGCCAAGGTCACTGAACCAACGGAGTGGGTCATTGCACTAGTCATCGTTGAAAAACCGAGAACAGACAAACTCAGAATCTGCCTGGACCCAAGAGAGCTGAACAAGGCTATCAAGCGCCCGCATTACGTTACGTTACGTTACGTTACGTTACGTTGCGTTGCGTTGCGTTGCGTTACAGTACGTTACGTTACGTTACGTTGCGTTGCGTTACATTACATTACATTACATTATTGGCATTTGGCAGACGCTCTTATCCAGAGCGACGTACAACAAAGTGCATACCCATAACCAGGGATAAGTTCAAGAACACTGTCAGGCAAGCAATAGTCCGGCAGACACAGAAGACACAGAGCACTCACCTGTTGCTAACACACCCGAACAGTCAGATGACTCAGAAGCACACTCAGCTTCATACTACACCAGGTCAGGCCGAGCAGTCGAGCCTCGGGCCATACTGGACCTATGAATGCACAGGGTATAGGCGGATCGCTGCCCTAGAGAGGAAAAAAAAAAAAAATTTTGTAACCTTGAATTCTAACTTTGAATGTTGAACTACTTACCTTATTTAACCTTGTTGAATGTCCTACTTGCCTTACTTACCTTGTGAATGTTTAAAATGTTCAAACAGGTGTCCTTTGAGGTGAAGTTTCCTATGGTATGATATATATTACCTGTGAGACTGGCTGTATATAACATAATATACTAAGCATACTTACCTGATTGCCTTACCTAATATCTATTACCTTTTATGAATATTGTTTACCTACCTGGTTTATATTTATAGCTTGCAAGGTAATGCATACACGTTTTGTTTAATTGTTCTGATACCACTCCAATACTTCCAGTTCTCTTAAAAGAAGGGGGATGTAGTATTCATGCCTTATGAATAGGTTGATTTTGTGACTGGCTTGTCTAAGGGCACCCTGGACTTGTTACACAGCGCATGGGGTCCTGATGAGCAGGAGCTATTAGGCAGGCTACCTGAGTTACCAGGTCAGGCCGGAGTTGAATAAAGAGTCACGTTATGTCGTCGTCCTGTGCTTTTATTAACTATATTAGTCAACGTAAATACGACGAAAGTATTTTCTCTTAGCAGCCTGCGCCATGTACTTTTGTCTGCAATGCCCAGGACAATTTTATCGCGAATCATCTCATCCCTCAATTGTCCATACTCACACGTAGCCGCTTTCTCCCTCAACTTTGTGATAAAGTTGTCAATAGATTCTCAGTCATCCTGTCTGCAACGTCCGAACACGTACCTCTCGTAAATCACATTCTTGGCGGGCTTGAAGTATTCTCACAGCACATCCAGTGTTTCTTTAGGATCACCACGTTGTGCTTCGGTAAGATTCAGATTGTGACGGTAAATGTGCCTGCATTCACTTCCCATCACAGTTCGTAGCATAGCAGCTTGCACATTCTTCGGCCTGTCGGCCAGACCGGTGACCGAAGTGTAGTCCTCATACTCAGCCCTGAAGACGTCCCAGTTAACGCTCCAGTCACCCGCGGAGCTCATAGGCGATGGCGGAGGAATGTCGGCGGCCATGCCCGGCCCCGCGACCGGCTGGCGTCGCCCAGCTTGTGCATCCGCACCTCCGCCTCCTGACGCGCTATCAGCATTTTACACACTAACTCAACTTCCTCATATTTGCGAATCAACTGCTCTCTAGTCAATGCTCTGCTGGCACCATGAACTTAATGAGTCCGAGGTGTTCGCAAGTGGAGCCTGACAGCAAGGGCTTTTGATTTGTTTTGACTACTTCAAATGCCAGTTGGTGCATTCTGTCCTTAACCACACACACACAGTTTCAAAGATGCCCATGGAGCTCAACAGGTCACCAGAATACAGCTTTAGTCTGGTATTGCTGGGCTGCAGTGGTGTGTTTGGTGCCAATTTCATCTTGTCTTTGTAGCTCACAGTCACAGGCAGCACCCAAATCCAGCTGGCATTGCTGTGACTTCCTATTCAATTGCAACGTAACAAACCATTTCTTCCCTTTTGCCTGGACTGCTCCAATTGACTCATGCATGTATAAGCCACCATCATTATGTGTCTCTGAATCTGACGAATTGTCTACACAGTGCAGCTTACTCTTAGTCTTTTGACTTTTCAAGCACATCTTTGCGAAGTGGTTTTGCGTTCCACATAATTTGCAGGACTTACCAAACGCCGGACAGTGTTGTTTGCCCCATGAGTGTGCATTGCCACAGTATTTGCACTTGTGATCAGTCTCTGTGGCTTGAGGTGGATTGGTTTGCCTCGACTTGTTTGGTTTGAATCGTTGCCGAGCAACCGCATGTACAGCCTCAGCTTGAGGAGTGCCCTCCATCATTTTCATGCGTATAGTAGTCTGTTCGGCTGCGCGGCACATTCCAATTGCACGGACTAGCATTGAAGTTGTAGTATTCATGCCTTATGAATAGGTTGATTTTGTGACAGGCTTGTCTAAGGGCACCCTGGACTTGTTACACAGCGCATGGGGTCCTGATGAGCAGGAGCTATTAGGCAGGCTACCTGAGTTACCAGGTCAGGCCGGAGTTGAATAAAGAGAGTCACGTTACGTCGTCGTTCTGTGCTTTTATTAACTATATTACTCAACGTAAATACGACATGGTGTCAGAGCAGAAGACCGAACATGGATTTTAACGGAGCTCCATCGCCATTGATGAACTGAGAATCTCTGGACTTACCGAGAGAATGGAAAAAGTTCAGACAGCATGCGGAGCTCATGTTCTCGGGCCCGCTCAAGAAAAAAGAAGAGGACGAGAAATGTAGCTACCTGCTACTGTGGAGCGGAGAGAAGGGGAGAGACATTTTCAACACATGGACTCTTACCGCAGAGGAAGCCAAGGTATTGAAAGGCTACTATGACAAGTTTGAAGCATATGTAATTCCAAAGAAGAACACGATTTTCGCAATTTCACAAGAAAATACAGCAGCCGCCTGAAAGAGGAACTGCAACACATGGAGCACACACAGATCATCGCCAAGGTCACTGAACCAACGGAGTGGGTCATTGCACTAGTCATCGTTGAAAAACCGAGAACAGACAAACTCAGAATCTGCCTGGACCCAAGAGAGCTGAACAAGGCTATCAAGCGCCCGCGTTACGTTACGTTACGTTACGTTACGTTGCGTTGCGTTGCGTTGCGTTGCGTTGCGTTGCGTTGCATTACAGTACGTTACATTACGTTACGTTACGTTACGTTACGTTACGTTACGTTACGTTACGTTACGTTACGTTGCGTTACGTTACATTACATTACATTACATTACATTATTGGCATTTGGCAGACGCTCTTATCCAGAGCGACGTACAACAAAGTGCATACCCATAACCAGGGATAAGTTCAAGAACACTGTCAGGCAAGCAATAGTCCGGCAGACACAGAAGACACAGAGCACTCACCTGTTGCTAACACACCCGAACAGTCAGATGACTCAGAAGCACACTCAGCTTCATACTACACCAGGTCAGGCCGAGCAGTCGAGCCTCGGGCCATACTGGACCTATGAATGCACAGGGTATAGGCGGATCGCTGCCCTAGAGAGGAAAAAAAAATTTGTAACCTTGAATTCTAACTTTGAATGTTGAACTACTTACCTTATTTAACCTTGTTGAATGTCCTACTTGCCTTACTTACCTTGTGAATGTTTAAAATGTTCAAACAGGTGTCCTTTGAGGTGAAGTTTCCTATGGTATGATATATATTACCTGTGAGACTGGCTGTATATAACATAATATACTAAGCATACTTACCTGATTGCCTTACCTAATATCTATTACCTTTTATGAATATTGTTTACCTACCTGGTTTATATTTATAGCTTGCAAGGTAATGCATACACGTTTTGTTTAATTGTTCTGATACCACTCCAATACTTCCAGTTCTCTTAAAAGAAGGGGGATGTAGTATTCATGCCTTATGAATAGGTTGATTTTGTGACTGGCTTGTCTAAGGGCACCCTGGACTTGTTACACAGCGCATGGGGTCCTGATGAGCAGGAGCTATTAGGCAGGCTACCTGAGTTACCAGGTCAGGCCGGAGTTGAATAAAGAGTCACGTTATGTCGTCGTCCTGTGCTTTTATTAACTATATTAGTCAACGTAAATACGACGAAAGTATTTTCTCTTAGCAGCCTGCGCCATGTACTTTTGTCTGCAATGCCCAGGACAATTTTATCGCGAATCATCTCATCCCTTAATTGTCCATACTCACACGTAGCCGCTTTCTCCCTCAACTTTGTGACAAAGTTGTCAATAGATTCTCAGTCATCCTGTCTGCAACGTCCGAACACGTACCTCTCGTAAATCACATTCTTGGCGGGCTTGAAGTATTCTCACAGCACATCCAGTGTTTCTTTAGGATCACCACGTTGTGCTTCGGTAAGATTCAGATTGTGACGGTAAATGTGCCTGCATTCACTTCCCATCACAGTTCGTAGCATAGCAGCTTGCACATTCTTCGGCCTGTCGGCCAGACCGGTGACCGAAGTGTAGTCCTCATACTCAGCCCTGAAGACGTCCCAGTTAACGCTCCAGTCACCCGCGGAGCTCATAGGCGATGGCGGAGGAATGTCGGCGGCCATGCCCGGCCCCGCGACCGGCTGGCGTTGCCCAGCTTGTGCATCCGCACCTCCGCCTCCTGACGCGCTGTCAGCATTTTACACACTAACTCAACTATAACGCGAACAAAAGCGCAAGTTCACCGACTTCGGACACCATGTTACGGTGTATGAGTGTTGAATAAATGCATGACACGCATAGCGAGGTGCACATTCGTGTGTATCGCGTACTCGAATACAGGTTCCTAACTTCCGGGGTCCATGCATATCATAATAAGAGCAGCTCTTCTAGACCCCGTAACAAATGGGACAGCCCCATGCAAGCATTCTCAATATCATATGGATTCAGAAATAAACACACTGAACAAAATAAAGAATAGATTCATGAATAAATACAGAAATACTAAATATATTTAAAAAGGGTCAGGTACTTGTTAGTTTTAACATTAAGAGTTACAAGGCAGAGGGTTCTCACATAATGTCATTTACATTTTTGGTCACAACTTTCATAGGGAGGACACAGCTGTAACTTATTTCGTTGTTGGAACGATGGAACACTTTGCGGCAGAAGGGTGGACAAAAGAAAGAGTAGCCCCCAATACTCACAGATTCGGTATTACACGTGTTGGAGGGTTAAAGGCCCGGACACACCAAACCGACGGTCGGCCGTCGGTGGCGCCCTGTCGGCCGAGTCTTTCCGGTGTGTCCCGCACGCCGACACTCCGTCGGCGTGTTTTGGAGGGCTCCATGTTCAACATGTTGAATCGGCGTCGGAGCCATCGGACGTCGGTGAGAGCTCTCTCATCGTCGCCTCCGGGGGCTCCGACGCCGACCGTCGGTTTGGTGTGTCCGGGCCTTTACTTTTCTGTTAAATATATGTGTCCTGCATTATTTTCTGACACTGAAAAAAGCTGGCAAGCTAATGAGCAAGAGAACAGCTCATTAGTAGTACACACGCGTGCACTGGCACACACAATTCAGCGTCGTATTTATGAACTCTGCATTCCATCTGGGCCTGCGGGGGGCCATGTGTGAGCTATTACATACAATTCATGTTAGATTTCGACACTTTCTCAGAGGCTCCGGGGTACATATTGTATACAGCTCCTCCTGGTGGTGAGTTATATGAGCCGTTCTGACTGCGAGGTGTTCATGAAGATATTTATAATAAAGCATCTTTTGTTTCATTACAAAATGTATTAAGGCTGCACGCAATGGGGACAATGATGTGCTTTCTCCATCTTGATGTAAGTGTAATCTGGGTTTGATTTGCACTTCATTGTACATCGCTCTGGCTAAGAGCGTCTGCTAAATGCCTGTAATATAATGTAATTAGATGTGCTTATGGCGGTTCTCTCCCCTATAAGAGTGTGGCCTAATAATGGTACAGCGGTTGTAGGCTACATATGCCATGCACTTAGGAGGTAGGATAAACTAGTTAGCTAGCTGTCCTCAAACTACTATCACGTGTATCTACAGAGAGCCAGAGTACGGCAGGAGCCTGTAGGTTAATGGTTTGCTTTACAGATACTCGTGCACGATCAAATTATCCACGTAATTATGGATTCGGGTAGCTAGCCTTTAATATACCTTTAAAATCAGTTAAAGATACTCTACATGGAAGCTTCATAATAAGTAAAGAATAGATCAATCGTAAAAGTGCTTTGACTCGCATTTGAGCGGATCTGCCAACGTTGCACGCATTTAAAATGAAACGCGACCGCACAGATACCCAGCGAGGCGTTTAATGGCACAGTTTATGGTGGGGGTGGGAGAGAGGGGCTCCATGGTGGCATTTGAGACGAGCCCCAAAACTATCACATCCGCGCCTGACCTGTCCGTTACTAATGTCTGCATGTTTCCTAGCGCTGTGGATAGAACACTTTTACGTGTTTTCTCTCCTTTATCGATATGTTTTTCTTGGTCGGGCTGTTGATCGGAGGGACTCGGTTGTGCCAGGCAGGCAGCACTTCTATCCAAGTCACTCGCCCATGCTGTCCGTTTTTAAACGGAAAATTTTGTATTTTAAAGGCTATTATCTTTGCAGGCAGAAGCACAGTTTCAAAACTGCACAGGGTTCGATTCGTGGCAGTGTAACGACAATTGGTAATTTTCCTGGAGAGTACTCGTTTAAGGTTCTACCGTAAATCCTCAATCCTATTTGAAGCCGGGCCTCGGATAATAGTGATGTGTCGGTCGCGAACGAAACGGCTCTTAGAGCCGGCTCTTTGAAGCGAACGACGGGAGCCGGCTCCTGCCTGGGAGCCGCTTTGTTTTTTCTTTTTTCTGTTCAAGCCGCACGTGATTGGTCAACTATATTGGAGCTATATTGGATACTGCTATATTCTGGCACAGAAGTTGTTTTTTTCCTGGTTTTAAAGGCTGCATTACCGTTACTTGATGTAAATTTATTTATGTGCCAGGCTGTTCTACTTGTTTAAGTGCTTGCCTTTACCCACAGAGTCATTATTATTATTATTATTATTATTATTATTATTATTATTATTTTTTTTTTTTTTTTTTTTTTTTTTTTTTTTCAAAAACCTTATTGTGTTATTATTTTGTAAAGTGTGATTCTCTAAGCTTCTCTATGTTGTTTCACTGTAAATAGTTAAAAGTTAATAAATAATATAATCAGAGATTGGACCTTTTGTCTAATTGAGTTGGGTCTTTGTTTTTGTAATGTAATGTAATGTAATGTAATGTAATGTAATGTACTTTATAATTTATTTTTTGTAGCACTCCGCTCCTTATTGAGTATAATAAGCCATATAAATAATAAACATTTGATATAATGTATGGTTTTTACATTAGTAATTCATTTTACATATAATTTAACGTTATTTTTGGTAATTAATTAATTTAAACACCAAAAAATCTGAAGAGCCACTTGGGAGCCGAAAGAGCCGGCTCTTTTTAGGTAGCCGAGCCAAAAGAACCGGCTCTCTAAAAAGAGCCGGAATTCCCATCACTATCGGATAATAGCCGGGGGCGTGGTCGATTCGGACAAATAAAGGCCGGCCCCCAAATACAAGACGGGGTAATATTGCCTACCAGTAGGGCTATCAGTCCATGAGCACATTGTTTCGATTTAACTCAATGAAATAAAAGAGCTCTTCTTAATATTTTATGTTGTTGGTTGGTTTAATACTGTTGCCAATGAAAAGTCGTTGTCCTACACCATGGGTCTCCAACGCGTTGCTCTCAAGCTACCAGTCGCTTGCCGCCCCCTTCTGAGTAGCTTGCCAAAGGCAGAAGCGGTATACATTTAAACACAATTGTTGCCGCGAGGCATTCCAGCCTACGAATTTAATTAAAAATAAATCAGGCAAAATTAAAAATTAACTCAATTTAGGCTACTTGGCTACGCAATAAGGTTCCCATGTATTTACAGCACAGCGCACGTTCAATGAATGAATGAAAGCGGCTGCCTTGGCTCGCAATAAACAGACGGGTGGAAATCCCGACACTCTTTCAACTACATAAAACTTATCAGTGAACCATCAAATACCCCCCAGATTTCAGTGCCCATCAGTCCCAACATTTAGCAATAGAATCAAACAGTCCAAAAGTAAATTAAATCCCAAACCAAAGCGAAAATCCTTTGATAGCCTACCGGTATGCTGCTCCAAATGAAACGCATGTCTCACAATAAAACGCACTTTAGGAAAAAAGATCATGAAGTTGCTGTTATCTACGCTAATTTGTTACTGTTCATGAAGGCGTGTCTGGCAAGTTGTTATTTTATGGATTCTGGACTTGCATGTGATTTATTGTGTTTGAGAATATTTGCAATAAACTAAGACTTACCTGATTAGCCTACACTAATTGATTTCTGAACGGTTACAGGAAGGGTTGAACAGTGTTGGCCCGCTTTAAGTGTAGCTTTTTACTTTATTTCTAAGAATAAAATTCTACAACAGAGGCCTAATAAGTAATAAAGGCCTGCCTCGAATACAAGCCTGAATTTAAGTTCCATTCAACTGCGATATTCAACTTTAAAATTAATTTATGGCCAGTCTTTTTGTGACAGAGAATATCTTTCACATGAAACTGCAGCAAAGCTCTAGTGTAAAACAGTGGCGCAATAATTCAGTGTGCAAACGACACCGGACATCGGATGCAAGTGCGTTTACTGAAGATTCTCATCAAATACAAGACCATTCACATGACATGTATGCACTGCCACCTGGTGGTAGAAATTGGTAACGAACAAGCATGAACATTACATTTACATTTTAGTCATTCGGCAGACGCTTTTAATCCAAAGCGATTTACAAGTGCATAGTGCATGCAAGTTAAAGCATCACATCCATAACTAGTAAAATACACACGAAGGGCTATTCTAAACAGAAATACAGTCATCGTAAGCGCAATTATTATTATTTTTTTGGGTTAGACAAGAGGGATAGGACGAAGGTACTAAGGTACAGTTTGAAAAGGTGTGTTTTTAGTCTGCGTCAAAATAGGGGGAGGGATTCTGCTGTCCTGACAGTGGTAGGCAAGTCATTCCACCACTGAGGAACCAGAACGGAAAACAGGCGTGAACGTGCAGCTCGACCGCCAGGTGCTCGTAGAGAGGGAACCATAAGGCGACCAGAGCTGGCAGACCAGAGTGGTCTAGCTGGGGAGTAGGGAGTGGTGAACAGGACAGATACACTCACTGGGCACTTTATTAGGAAATCTAATCGCATGGATTCCACAAGATGCAAAAAACATTCTTTTGAGATTCTGTTCCATGATTGCATCATGCAATTTCTGCAGATTTGTCAGCTGCACATTCATGCTGCAAATCTTCTGTTCTATCCCGGTGACGGGGACGGTCACTGAACTCATTGTCATGTTCAGGAAAGCAGCTTTTGCTTTGTGACATGCAGTATCCTGCTGGAAGTAGGGAGGGTACATTAGGCCCAGAAGGGACGCACACGGTCAGCAACAATACTCAAATAGGCTGTGGCATTCAAGCGATGATTGATTGGTATTAACAGGCCCAAAGTCTGCTAAGAAAACATTCCCCCACACCATTACACCATGAGCCTGGACTGTTGACACAGGTTGGGTCCATGGATTCATGCTGTTAGGGACAGATTCTGGCCCTACACACACCCTTCTCTACGCCTCAGCAGATTTATCAGACCAGGCTCCATCGTTCCAGTTCCGTGTTGAGCCTATGCCCACTGCAGCCTCGGCTTTCTGTTCTTGGTTGAAAGAAGTGGAACTCAACATGGTCTTCTTCTGTTGTAGCCCATCCGCCTCAATGTTTGACATGCTGTGCATTCTGACATGCTTTTCCGCTCACCACAATTGTACAGAGTGGTTATCTGAATTACCGTAGCCTTTCTGTCAGCTCTAACCAGTCTGGCCATTCTCTGTTGACCCCACTCATCAACAAGGCATTTCCATCTGCAGAACTGCCGCTCACTGGCTGTTTTTTGTTTTTCGCACCATTCTCAGTACACTCTAGAAGATCAGCAGTTACAGAAATACTCAAACCAGTCCGTCTGGCACCAACAATCATGCTACGGTCGAAATCACTGAGATCACATTTTTCCCACATTCTGATGGTTGATGTAAACAATAACTAAAGTTCCTGACCTGTATCTCCATGATTTTATGCATTGCACTGCTGCCGCACAGTTGGCTGATTAGATAATTGCATGAATAAGTAGGTTTACAGGTGTTCCTAATAAAGTGCCAGGGGGTGTACATTTCACAGTGTACATAATTATAGTGGAGTTTCATGATGTGACAGAATTAACGCAGTGCACATTCAGCCCCTCCGAGGAATCGCCACCTTAACGTGGTGGAGGGGTTTGTGTGTCCCGGTGATCCTGGGAGCTAGGTTGTCGGGGGCACTGTTAGCCCCCAGTAGGGTCTCCCAAGGCAAATTGGTCCCGGGGGAGGGGCCGGACTAAGAGCGATTCAAAGACTCCCATGACACGGCCACACAAAGACCCAGTTACCTCGCCCGGAAAAGGGAAACCGGGGCCCCCTGCTGGAGCCAGACCCGGGAGGGGAGCTCGTCGGCGAGCGTCTGGTGGCCAGGCCTTATCCCATGGGGCCCGGCCGGGCACAGCCCGAACTGGTCACGTGGGGTCGCCGCCCTGTGGGCTCACCACCTGCAGGGGTCGGCATCGGAGTCGGGTGCTTTGCCCAACGGGCAGTAGGCAAAGGCGGGGATCCGGGCGTGCTGATCCTCGGCGTCGCAGACTGGTTCTGGGGACGTGGAACGTCACCTCTCTGGTGGGGAAGGAACCGGAGCTAGTGCGGGAGGCGGAGCGGTACCAACTAGATATAGTTGGGCTCACCTCCACGCACAGTACTGGTTCCGGAACCAAACTCCTGGAGAGGGGCTGGACTCTGTTCTTTTCTGGAGTTGCTCAAGGTGAGAGGCGCCGGGCGGGTGTGGGGATACTCACAAGCCACCGGCTGAGCGCCACTGTGTTGGAGTTCCACCCGGGGAACGAGAGGGTCGCTTCTCTGCGACTACGTGTCGCTGGGGGGAAGGCTCTGACTGTCATTTGTGCGTATGCACCAAATGGCAGTTCAGAGTATCCGGCCTTCTTGGAGTCACTGGGTGGCATCCTGGAAAGGGTGCCACCCGGAGACTCCATAGTTCTGCTGGGCGACTTCAACGCTCACGTGGGCAATGACGGAGAAACCTGGAGGGGGGTGATTGGGAGGAACGGCCTGCCTGATCTGAACCCAAGCGGTGTTTTGTTATTGGACTTCTGTGCTGGCCATGGATTGTCGATAACAAACACCATGTTCGAGCATAGGGTAGCTCATAAGTGTACTTGGTACCAGAGCACCTTAGGCCAAAGATCGATGATCGACTTTGTGGTCGTATCATCAGACCTGCGGCCGTATGTCTTGGACACTCGGGTGAAGAGAGGAGCAGAGCTGTCAACTGATCACCACCTGGTGGTGAGTTGGATCAAGTGGCCGGGGAGGCTGCCTGACAGACCCGGTAAACCCAAACGTGTAGTGAGGGTGAACTGGGAACGTCTGGCGGAGGCCCCTGTTCGCGAGGTCTTCAACTCCCACCTCCGGAAGAACTTCTCACGCATCCCGGGGGAAGCTGGGGACATGGAGTCCGAGTGGGCCATGTTCAAAGCCTCCATTGCAGAGGCGGCAAGCAGGAGCTGTGGCCAGAAGGTCATCGGTGCCTGTCGGGGCGGCAACCCAAGAACCCGCTGGTGGACACCAGCGGTGAGGGAGGCCGTCAAGCTGAAGAAGGAGGCCTTTCGGGCTTGGCTGGCCCGGGGGTCCCCTGAAGCAGCAGACAGGTACCGGGTGACCAGAAGGGCTGCAGCTTCGGCAGTCGCTGAAGCAAAAACCCGGGTATGGGAGGAGTTCGGGGAGGCTATGGAGAAGGACTTTCTTTGGCCTCGAGGAAGTTCTGGCAAACCATCCGACGACTCAGAAAGGGAAAGCAGGGCTTGTCTCAGGCTGTTTTCAGCAGGGGAGGAGAACTGCTGACCCGGACTGGGGATATTGTCGGGCGGTGGAAAGAGCACTTCGAGGAGCTCCTGAACCCGAACAACACGTCCTCTGTGGAAGAGGCAGAGCCTGAAGACTCGGGGGAATCTGCACCTATATCCCTGGCGGAAGTTGCTGAGGTAGTCAAAAAGCTCCTCAGTGGCAAGTCGCCGGGTGTAGATGAGATTCGCCCTGAGATGCTGAAGGCTCTGGACATTGTTGGGCTGTCTTGGCTGACACGCCTCTTCAGTGTCGCGTGGAGATCGGGGACAGTACCTGTAGAGTGGCAGACCGGGGTGGTGGTCCCCATTTTCAAGAAGGGGGACCGGAGGGTGTGCTCCAATTACCGGGGTATCACACTCCTCAGCCTCCCTGGGAAAGCTTACTCTAGGGTACTGGAAAGGAGGCTCCGACCGACGGTCGAACCTCGGATTCAGGAGGAGCAATGTGGCTTCCGTCCTGGCCGTGGAACAGTGGACCAGCTCTTTACCTTGGCAGGGTTGCTGGCGGGGTCATGGGAGTTTGCCCATCCAGTCCACATGTGCTTTGTGGACTTGGAGAAGGCTTTCGACCGTGTCCCCCGGGGAACCCTGTGGGGTGTACTGCGGGAGTACGGGGTACCGGGACCGTTGTTACGAGCCATCAGGTCCCTGTATAACCAAAGTGAGAGCTGTGTCCGCATTCTCGGCACAAAGTCAAGCACGTTTCCGGTGGGTGTTGGACTCCGCCAAGGTTGCCCCTTGTCACCGGTCCTGTTTGTGGTATTCATGGACAGGATCTCAAGGCGCAGCCGAGGTGAGGAGAGTGTCCGGTTTGGTGACCTCAGAATCGCATCTCTGCTTTTTGCGGATGATGTGGTTCTGCTGGCTTCATCGGACCGTGACCTTCAGCACGCACTGGAGCGGTTTGCAGCCGAGTGTGAAGCGGCCGGGATGAGAGTCAGCACCTCCAAGTCCGAGGCCATGGTTCTCTGCCGGAAAACGGTGGATTGCTCCCTCCGGGTTGGGAACGAGTCTTTGCCCCAAGTGAAGGAGTTCAAGTATCTCGGGGTCTTGTTCACGAGTGAGGGTAGAAGGGAGCGTGAGATCGACAGGCGGATCGGTGCAGCGTCAGCAGTAATGCGGGCGTTGCACCGGACCGTTGTGGTGAAGAAGGAGCTGAGCCGGAAGGCGAAGCTCTCGATTTACTGGTCGATCTACGTCCCAACCCTCACCTATGGTCACGAGCTTTGGGTAGTGACCGAAAGAACGAGATCGCGTATACAAGCGGCCGAAATGAGCTTCCTCCGTAGGGTGGCCGGGCTCAGCCTTAGAGATAGGGTGAGGAGCTCGGACATCCGGAGGGAGCTCGGAGTAGAGCCGCTGCTCCTTCGCATCGAAAGGAGCCAATTGAGGTGGTTCGGGCATCTCATCAGGATGCCTCCCGGGCGCCTCCCTTTGGAGGTTTTCCGGGCTCGTCCAACTGGGCGGAGACCCCGAGGGAGACCCAGAGCCCGCTGGAGAGATTATATATCTCTCCTGGCCAGGGAACGCCTCGGGATCCCCCAGGAGGAGCTAGAATGCGTTGCTGGGGAGAGGGACGCCTGGAATACCCGGCTTTGCCTACTGCCCCCGCGACCCGACTCCGGATAAGCGGGTGACGATGGATGGATGGATGGACATTCAGTGTAATTCCTAATTGATAACTGCTGCACAAAGAAAGAAATAACGTTTCAACATTGTGCTGCAAATGTAGTTCTAATTGGCGTACTGTGAAGTATGTGGAGTTACCTAAAGCACACATTACATTTGTAATGTAATTTTATACATTGAAATGCACTGAAAATATTCTCATACTTCACTAAAAGCCTCAGTGGCATTAGGGAAATGTGCAACTTCTGAGGATTAATTTCTTCCTTAAAAGGAGTTTATTTCAGTAGTGTGGCCTTGCCCATAGTTCACTTCTGTAAAATATGAGGTTTCACACGGACAGTGTGATGTTTGTGAAGGGCGGTTCTTGGCGTGATTGCTTGTGGAATGACATGGTGCTATTTAATTTGAATTTAGTCTCTCTCTCTCTCTCTCTCTCTCTCTCTCTCACACACACACACACACACACACACACACACACACACAAAAGGTCTGTTATGAGCTTGACAAAGTGCCTTTATCAGCGGTAGTGTTCTTGTGATCAGGGATCAGTAGTTTGTTGAGCTGCTGGGGGGTGCCTGTGCGTATTGGCCTGGGGTGCAGTTTGGAGCAACATCTCATGCTACATGTAACAATGAATATACTGTAGCAGCCAGACAGGCTTTCTAAAGCATGAATAACCACACACATCCCATAATATTCCCCTGCTTCACACTCCATCACTCTCATCCTCTCATCCACAGTGCAATGCTATCTTCCAACGCCATCCAATATAACAGGCATAATATTACTGCATCATAAAACCATATGTGGATTATTTATTTATTGTGTATCAAATGACATAATTTACAGGTAATGCTCCATGAACAATCTAAAAACTAAATAAAAATACAAATCAGACAATACTGAAAACGGCAAGCAAAAATACATTTAAAAAATTGAAAAACCCAAAAGAATCATAAAGAAACTAAACAGCCACAAAGCAGAGTAAACTGGGGAATGGGGTATGTACATTGGAGGGGTGTGTAGAGGGTAGAGTAGGGAACGGGTTTTGTACATTGAGCTGTAAAATAGGGATGTAGATTAGGGTTGAAAACTGATAGGGTATACATTAGGGGATGTAAATTATGGGGGTTGGTTTTGCTGGAGATGAAATGGTGAAAACGGTCTACAGTCTAGGGGGCTGTCCATCAAGGTGGTTTACACCAGCCAGGGTGCAGATTAGTGTGGTGTAGATTAGGGTGGGTATAGATTAGGGTGGTGTAGATTAGGGTGGGTATAGATTAGGGTGGTGTAGATTGGGGTGGGGGTAGATTAGTGTGGTGTAGATTAGGGTGGGTATAGATTAGGGTGGTGTAGATTGGGGTGGGGGTAGATTAGTGTGGTGTAGATTAGGGTGGGTATAGATTAGGGTGGTGTAGATTGGGGTGGGGGTAGATTAGTGTGGTGTAGATTAGGGTGGGTATAGATTAGGGTGGTGTAGATTGGGGTGGGGGTAGATTAGTGTGGTGTAGATTAGGGTGGGTATAGATTAGGGTGGTGTAGATTGGGGTGGGTATAGATTAGTGTGGTATAGATTAGGATGGGTATAGATTAGGGGGTGTAGATTCTGGTGGCACAGATTAAGGGGTGAGTGTAGATTATAAAGTAGTTGTAGATTAGGGTTGGTGTAGATTAGGGGGTGGGTGTAGATTAGGGTAGTGTTAGATTTGAGTGGCATAGATTAGCGTGGTGTAGATTATAGGGTAATTGTAGATTAGGGTAGGTGTAGATTAGAGTGGTATAAAATAGGGTAGTTGTAGATTAGGGAAATTGTAGATTAGGGTTGGTGTAGATTAAGAGGTGGCTGGAGATTAGGGAAGTGCGCAGATTTAGTTACAGGAAGGCATCGCTGTGGAGGAGGGGCTGAGTCATGCTGCCCACTGAACTTAGGCGCTGGGAGTGCGCACCCCGCTGGTCATGTGCGAAACTGCGGCTGAAGTTCATGTAGATCTGCAACAAATAAACACATTTAAAAGTGAAACTAAAAAGGCTAAAGGAAAGACCTGTATATGATAATAAACTCAGATAATAAAGAATGTTACATATAAATACCTAAATAGACATATTTAATAACATCTGAGACATGTACACATATTTCATAACTCATATATTCCAGTACAGTACATTTTTAGTAACTCATAAAAATTGTAATGCCCCATTATATCAGTGTTCATAGCTGGACCCTGTGCTACTCTCCAGCCACAGACGGTTTGCACAGTGTTGAGGCGGAGGAGGACCTTTCACACGCAGCTCAACAGGTGGAGCTGCAGGTGCCTGACTGACCAGTGGGGCCCTGGAGAACATCCCTGCCAGCTGAAGTGCATGGTGGGTGTAGATTAGGGTGTAATATATTAGGGTGTTGCAGAATGTTGCACACGTGTTTAGTACTGTTTAGGGCGGGTGTGGATTTGGGTGGGTGTAGATGACTGTGTTGTATATCAGGGTGGGTGTGGATTAGGGTGTAGTAGTTTGGGTGTTGTAGGGGGTAGTACATACATGTTTAGTGCTGTCTGCCAGCTGTGCCTCCAGATCCTCAACTATCATGTGGAAGGAAGGCCTCTTCAGCGGGTCCCCATCCCAACAGCACCGCATCACCTCATACCTGTACAGACGATTCACCTGGATCAGTCCCAGCACACCTACACACACACACACCTCTCGCTCACACACACTCACCACACACACACACTCTCTCACACCTCTCGCTCACACACACCACACACACACACACACACACACTCTCTCACACCTCTCGCTCACACACACACCTCTCGCTCACACACACACACACACACACCTCTCGCTCACACACACTCACACACACACACATACACACCTCTTGCTCACACACACACACACACCTCTCGCTCACACACACTCACACACACACCTCTCGCTCACACTCACACACAGACCTCTCGCTGACACACACTCACACACACATACACACCTCTTGCTCACACACACACACACACACACCAACCTCTCGCTCACACAGACACTCACACACACATACACACTCTCTCTCACACATTCACACACACACACCTCTCGTTCACACACTCACACACAGACCTCTCGCTCACAGACACTCACACACACATACACACTCTCTCTCACACATACACACACACACACCTCTCGCTCACACACACTCACCACACACACACACTCTCTCACACCTCTCGCTCACACACACCACACACACACACACACACACACTCTCTCACACCTCTCGCTCACACACACACCTCTCGCTCACACACACACACACACACACCTCTCGCTCACACACACACACACACCTCTCGCTCACACTCACACACACACACATACACACCTCTTGCTCACACACACACACACACCTCTCGCTCACACACACTCACACACACACCTCTCGCTCACACTCACACACAGACCTCTCGCTGACACACACTCACACACACATACACACCTCTTGCTCACACACACACACACCAACCTCTCGCTCACACAGACACTCACACACACATACACACTCTCTCTCACACATTCACACACACACACCTCTCGTTCACACACTCACACACAGACCTCTCGCTCACAGACACTCACACACACATACACACTCTCTCTCACACATACACACACACACACCTCTCGCTCACACAGACACACACACACACACACACCTCTCGCTCACAGACACTCACACACACCTCTCGCTCACACACACACACACACACCTCTCGCTCACACAGACACACACACACACACCTCTCGCTCACAGACACTCACACACACCTCTCGCTCACACACACACACACACACACCTCTCGCTCACACACACACACACACACACACACCTCTCGCTCACACACACACACACACACCTCTCGCTCAAGCACACACACACACACACACACACCTCTCGCTCAAGCACACACACACACACACACACACCTCTCGCTCAAGCACACAGATACTGTACACACTGACATGTGGCTGGGTGTGAATTCTGGTTCTCTCATCCTGTATCCCTCTCTGATCTTCTTGTAGAACACAGCACTCACTGGCATTCCAGGGTACGGGCTGCTGCCTGAAATGAGAAATTAAATGATCCACAAAAACAAAACACATCCAACACAGCCAGAATACAGCCAACACAGCCACAACAGGGCCACAACACCGTCATAACACTGCCAACACAGCCACAACCCAGCCAACACTGCCACAACACAACCACAAATCAGCCAACATAGCCACAACAGTCACAACACTGCCACAACACAGTAACAACACAGCCACAACACTGCCAACACAGCTACAAAACAGCCACAACACAGCCAACACAGCCACAACACATCCAACACTGCCACAACAGTCAACACTGCCAACACAGCCAACATACCAAATACAACACAGCTAACAAACAGTCATAACACATAATATACAGTGGTGTGAAAAAGTGTTTGCCCCCTTCCTGATTTTTTTTTTTTTGCATGTTTGTCACACTTAAATGTTTCAGATTTCAGATCATCAAACAAATTAAAATATTAGTCAGACAACACAAGTAAACACAAAATGCCGTTTTTAAATGAAGGTTTTTATTATTAAGGGAGAAAAAAAATGCAAACCTACATGGCCCTGTCTGAAAAAGTGATTGCCCCCTAAACCTAATAACTGGTTGGGCCACCCTTAGCAGCAACAACTGCAATCAAGCATTTGCAATGAGTCTCTTACAGCGCTGTGGAGGAATTTTGGACCACTCATCTTTGCAGAATTGTTGTAATTCCGCCACATTGGAGGGTTTTCGAGCATGAACCGCCTTTTTAAGGTCATGCCACAGCATCTCAATAGGATTCAGGTCAGGACTTTGACTAGGCCATTCCAAAGTCTTCATTTTGTTTTTCTTCAGCCATTCAGAGGTGGACTTGCTGGTGTGTTTTGGATCATTGTCCTGCTGCAGAACCCAAGTTCGTTTCAGCTTGAGGTCACAAACTGAAGGTCCTCTTTCAGGATTTTTTGGTAGACAGCAGAATTCATGGTTCCATTTATCACAGCAAGTCTTCCAGGTCCTGAAGCAGCAAAACAGCCCCAGACCATCACACTACCACCACCATATTTTACTGTTGATATGATGTTCTTTTTCTGAAATGCGGCGTTACTTTTACGCCAGATGTAATGGGACACACACCTTCCAAAAAGTTCAACTTTTGTCTCGTCAGACCACAGAGTATTTTCCCAAAAGTCTTGGGGATCATCAAGATGTTTTCTGGCAAAATTGAGACGAGCCTTAATGTTCTTTTTGCTCAGCAGTGGTTTTCGTCTTGGAACTCTGCCATGCAGGCCATTTTTGCCCAGTCTCTTTCTTATGGTGGAGTCATGAACACTGACCTTAACTGAGGCAAGTGAGGCCTGCAGTTCTTTGGATGTTGTTGTGGGGTCTTTTGTGACCTCTTGGATGAGTCGTCGCTGCGCTCTTGGGGTAATTTTGGTCGGCCGGCCACTCCTGTGAAGGTTCACCACTGTTCCATGGTTTCGCCATTTGTGGATAATGGCTCTCACTGTGGTTCGCTGGAGTCCCAAAGCTTTAGAAATGGCTTCATAACCTTTTCCAGACTGATAGATCTCAATTACTTTCTTTCTCATTTGTTCCTGAATTTCTTTAGATCTCGGCATGATGTCTAGCTTTTGAGGATCATTTGGTCTACTTCACTTTGTCAGGCAGGTCCTATTTAAGTGATTTCTTGATTGAGAACAGGTATGGCAGTAATCAGGCCTGGGTGTGGCTAGAGAAATTGAACTCAGGTTTGATAAACCACAGTTAAGTTATGTTTTAACAGGAGAGGCAATCACTTTTT
>NC_083765.1:715000-717500 GCF_963514075.1 Conger conger | reverse complement strand
AGAGAGTGCATGTGATTACATGTGTGTAAGCCTTAATGAATGACAGTTCTTCTTTTCAGTTCATCGAAGTGTGATGGTTATATGACAGTTTCCCATTTCTTTACACAGTTCTTTGCATTTTTATTGAACTCTGAAAGGTCTTTTGAGCTGCAGGGGTTGGGTAGTACAGAGCAGACAAGGCAGTGCTCCATAGTATGGTCTGCTTCTCCACAATCACAGGTGGTTGGGCCAGTCTTGTAGCCCCATCTGACCAAAGCAGCTTTTGATCGTCCCGTTCTAGTTCTCAGGCGGTTGAGTGTCTTCCACTGAATCCATGGGCCTCTGAGCCAGGCGGGAGGTCTTCAGCAGGGGAGATTCCCATGGCAGTTGGAGGAGGGTCACTCTCCAACTCTCTCTCGCTTTTCCATTCAGAGCTGGGCTGGAGTCTGGTTTCTTCTGGTAATGTTGTTAGAGGATGGATATAGCTGAGGAAGCTTCTTCTTGACTTCAGTCATTCGGCCGGGGGTTGACGTCCATGGAGGAGGTGGCGTTCATCACTAGTAGCCTTTGTCATCTCGACTTGACTGGCCACTTCTGTCTGATATCAGCAGGGGCAATGCCAGCGAGGAGGTGCAGGTTGTTTGTGTTGGTGGGTTTCAAGCAACAAGTGATCAGGCGGCAGGTGTTGTTCAAAGCTGGGTCAAGTTTCTTGGCATGGGTTGATCTCTCCCAGAGAGGACATGCATACTCTGCAGACGAATAGCACAAGGCCAGAGCAGGTTTTAATGTGTGTGCTGTGGCTCCCCATTTGGAGTTGATCAGTTTCTGTAGGATGTTGTTTTGGGATTTGGTGTTTTTGACGTGCTCCTTAAAGAAGAGAGTGCAATCCCGGGTTACTCCAAGATGGACAGGGTGGGTACAGTGCTCAAGTTGTGTTCCAGACCATTTGATGTTAGGAGGTCGGTTGGCTTCATGATTCCTGAGATGGAACGAGCAGACTTGAGTCTTGGCAGGGTTGGCATGTCGGTGGTTGCGCTCGTGGAAGAGGTGAGGTTTGCTTCTACTCCTTCAAACATCTCTCTTGGGATGTTATAGAGGTCATCGGCGTAGATGAACCACTCAGTATTTCGGTCCATTGGCTGGTCATTAGTGTTGATGTTATATAGTAGTGGAGCCAGCACACTATCTTGGGGTAAGCCATTCCGTTGTCATCGCCAGCGACTTTGCTTGTTGTTCAAGACAACAAAGAAGCACCTATTTTTCAGGAGGGCTCCAATGAGGTCTGTAAGCCCCAGGTCTTTTGTCAACTGCAAGATCTTTTTCAGGAGGAGGTGGTGGTTCACAGTGTCATATGCGGCAGACAGATCATCAAAGAGGCTCCTGTTATCAGTCCTTTCTGAAACCCATCCACAAAGCACTGAGTGAGATTCGGAATCCGGCTTGTTGTAGATTTGCCAGGTCGGAATCCGGCTTGTTGTAGATTTGCCAGGTCGGAATCCGACTTGTTGCAGATTTGACAGGTCAGAATCCGACTTGTTGTAGATTTGCCAGGTCGGAATCTGGCTTGTTGTAGATTTGCCAGGTCGGAATCCGGCTTGTTGAGGGATGATGGCTGGTATAGAAACAGGGGCAAGCCTCAAACAGCTTATATGGGTGGCATAGCAGAGAGATCGGGCAAAAGTTCTTTGCATATGCTGCATCTTTGCACGGTTTGAGAAGAGTAATAATACTGGTTTTCCTCCAGAATTTCAGGATGTTTTTAATGTATGATAGTATAAATGTGTGTTACCTGTAGAACAGTGTGACAGTACAAAGGTGTTACCTGTAGAACAGTGTGGCAGTATAAAGGTGTTACCTGGAGAACAGTGTGACAGTAAAAAGGTGTTACCTGTAGAACAGTGTGACAGTATAAAGGTGTGTTACCTGCAGGTACCTGTAGAACAGCACCACCAGACAAACACTCAGCAGGGCAGCTGCCAGAATAAAGCCAGTCAGTAATGGTGTGAAAAGCTTGTGTGGAACGGTACGTTCTGAAACACACACACACACACACATGCATTATGGTAGTATCTGTTGGGCACACACTCAACTCTTCAGACAAACACTAAGATGATTATCTCCATTTTAAATCTCAGCAAGCAGAGTTAGCAAAAACTAATCCCTGGAATCAGCACATGGATTCAGCAGAAAGATAAACACATGGTAATCACATTCTGTAGAATACAGTCGTACTGACACACAGACTGTAGAATACAGTCGTACTGACACACAGACTGTAGAATACAGTCGTACTGACAGACTATATAATACAGTCGTACTGACACACATACTGTAGAATACAGTCGTACTGAAACACAGGCTGTAGAATACAGTCGTACTGACACATAGACTGTAGAATACATCCGTATTGACAGCCTGTGGCATCCAGGTGTACAGACTGACAGACTGCAGAAGACAGCCGCACTGACTGACCTCCCACAGAGAAGAGGGAGTAGGCCTCCTGGCCCTGTGCGGTGGCCAC
>NC_083765.1:680000-710000 GCF_963514075.1 Conger conger | reverse complement strand
CCCATAACTGACCCATCAACTAAACCCCATAACTGACCCATCAACTAAACCCCATAACTGACCCATCAACTAAACCCCATAACTGACCCAACAACTAAACCCCATAACTGACCCATCAACTAAACCCCATAACTGACCCATCAACTAAACCCCATAACTGACCCAACAACTAAACCCCATAACTGACCCAACAACTAAACCCCATAACTGACCCATCAACTAAACCCCATAACTGACCCAACAACTACACCCCATAACTGACCCATCAACTAAACCCCATAACTGACCCATCAACTAAACCCCATAACTGACCCAACAACTAAACCCCATAACTGACCCATCAACTAAACCCCATAACTGACCCAACAACTAAACCCCATAACTGACCCATCAACTAAACCCCATAACTGACCCAACAACTAAACCCCATAACTGACCCATCAACTAAACCCCATAACTGACCCATCAACTAAACCCCATAACTGACCCAACAACTAAACCCCATAACTGACCCATCAACTAAACCCCATAACTGACCCAACAACTAAACCCCATAACTGACCCAACAACTACACCCCATAACTGACCCATCAACTAAACTCTGTAACTGACCCATCAACTAAACCCCGTAACTGATCCATGTTACATTACATTAATTAATGTCTCATTAGACTGACCCATATAAACTAAACACTATAACTGACCCATATAAACTAAACACTGTGACTGACCCGTATAAACTAAACTCTATAACTGACCCATATACACTAAACACTGTGACTGACCCATATAAACAAACACTATAACTGACCCGTATACACTAAACACTGTGACTGACCCATATAAACAAACACTATAACTGACCCGTATACACTAAACACTGTGACTGACCCATATAAACAAACACTATAACTGACCCGTATACACTAAACACTGTGACTGACCCATATAAAAGAAACACTATAACTGACCCGTATAAACTAAACATATAAAGTATGTGACTGACGATATGTGAACACTGTGACTGACTGACGGGGGTGTACCTTGCACATAGACGTAGATGCTGGCGTTTAACACTGTGACTGACTGACAGGGGTGTACCTTGCACATAGACATAGATGCTGGCGTTTAACACTGTGACTGACTGACAGGGGTGTACCTTGCACATAGACGTAGATGCTGGCGTTTAACACTGTGACTGACTGACAGGGGTGTACCTTGCACATAGCCGTAGATGCTGGCGTTTAACACTGTGACTGACTGACGGGGGTGTACCTTGCACATAGACGTAGATGCTGGCGTTTAACACTGTGACTGACTGACGGGGGTGTACCTTGCACATAGCCGTAGATGCTGGCGTTTAACACTGTGACTGACTGACGGGGGTGTACCTTGCACATAGCCGTAGATGCTGGCGTTTAACACTGTGACTGACTGACGGGGGTGTACCTTGCACATAGCCGTAGATGCTGGCGTTTAACACTGTGACTGACTGACGGGGGTGTACCTTGCACATAGACGTAGATGCTGGCGTTTAACACTGTGACTGACTGACGGGGGTGTACCTTGCACATAGACGTAGATGCTGGCGTTTAACACTGTGACTGACTGACGGGGGTGTACCTTGCACATAGACGTAGATGCTGGCGTTTAACACTGTGACTGACTGACGGGGGTGTACCCTGCACATAGACGTAGATGCTGGCGTTTAACACTGTGACTGACTGACGGGGGTGTACCTTGCACATAGACGTAGATGCTGGCGTTTAACACTGTGACTGACTGACGGGGGTGTACCCTGCACATAGACGTAGATGCTGGCGTTTAACACTGTGACTGACGGGGATGTACCTTGCACATAGCCGTAGATGCTGGCGTTTAACACTGTGACTGACTGACGGGGGTGTACCTTGCACATAGACGTAGATGCTGGCGTTTAACACTGTGACTGACTGACGGGGGTGTACCTTGCACATAGCCGTAGATGCTGGCGTTTAACACTGTGACTGACTGACGGGGGTGTACCTTGCACATAGACGTAGATGCTGGCGTTTAACACTGTGACTGACTGACGGGGGTGTACCTTGCACATAGACGTAGATGCTGGCGTTTAACACTGTGACTGACTGACGGGGGGTGTACCTTGCACATAGCCGTAGATGCTGGCGTTTAACACTGTGACTGACTGACGGGGGTGTACCTTGCACATAGACGTAGATGCTGGCGTTTTGGCCGCGGCGGTTGGAGCAGGTGTAGCGGCCCATGTGCTGTTGCTGCTGGGCGGAGCTTATGGAGATGCGGCGCTCTTGCGGCTCCGCCCCCTCCACCCTTCGCCGTCTGGCAGGACTGGGCCTGCGCCACTCCACGGGTCCCTCGTCCTCACAGAGCAGGGCGAAGGCCCCGCCCCTCTGCACCACCAGGTGAGGGCCGCCGGGGGTGAGGACAGGCTGCAGCACACCTGAGACAAGGTAAATGACACCTGTGACTGACAGCCCCACTCCCTCTAAAACAGGTAAGCCACACCTGGAGCCCCTTAAGTATCACCCCTTTTTTTGACACAAGCTTAAAAATGACATACCCAAAAGGAAATGATTACTATTCTACAGGCATAATCACCCTCCCCTACCTCTCTGTCCAACCCCCCCCACTCTGTCCCAGACCCCCTCTCTGTCCAACCACCCCTCTCTGTCCCAAACCCCCTCTCTGTCCAACCACCCCTCTCTGTCCCAAACCCCCTCTCTGTCCAACCACCCCTCTCTGTCCCAAACCCCCTCTCTGTCCAACCACCCCTCTCTGTCCCAAACCCCCTCTCTGTCCCCGACCCCCTCTCTGTCCCAAACCCCCTCTCTGTCCCAGACCCCCCCTCTCTCCCAGACCCCCCCTCTCTGTCCAAGCACCCCTCTCTGTCCCAGACCCCCCCTCTCTGTCCCTTGGAACTCCTCCAAAGGACGTCCCCTATTTAGACATAAGCATCGCAAAATATATTTTTTTTTGTAAAACGTAAAACTTTCTTGGCATAAAATCTCAAGAACTGGTTTTGCCGATGCGCAACAGACTCCACATGCATATTGAAAATGCTGCAGTTCCGTTCCGCAGGTGAAAAAATGCTGTTGTTTTATGCAAGCAAATTATATACTGAAACGTAACATCATTAAAATGCTTTTAGTCGTCACTTCTATAACATTCTCGTAGTCAGTTCTTTGAGGAGCTGAAGTTATAAAGAATTTTCTTGCACAGAGTAATGCATTTTTCCTGCAACTCTGTTACAAATACTGGTCAGAGACGGTTGTACTTGGGCTCGCCGTGTTTGAGAGAGCCTATATAATAGGCTTTTGTATAAGTACTTTTGTATAAGTATGGAAACCGAAACAGACAACAATGATATTTGCTCCAGAGAAATTCTAAGTAAACAATGGACATTCTATCAACATTCCTCTGAGTTTCTCATTTTTAGCATGATAAACTATTATGCATTTGGTCCACTGGAAAAATGTCATGAAAATGACACTGGCATTACATTATTTCTTGTAGTATGTGGATTTCCAAAATGCAGAGAAGGTGAGATCCCCCCACACTTGTTTTACCACCCACATGTTACAAAATAAGGAACTCTGTTGCCGCTAAAGCATTGGTATCTTAAAGTAGGTTGTACAGATAGAACTGTGAGTTTTAACGCTTCCAAATGGTATATACTGCTACCATGGCGATTGAAAATTGCGCCCTGAAAAAAGGAATGAATGCAAAAGAACCCCACAGGGCTGCCCATGAGACTTCAGGGGTTAAACGGGTATTATTCCCGTAAGTTATTTCAGAGAAACTGCCGCCATAGTCACACCCCTGGGGTCATGCAAAACAGAGAAAAAAAGCTGTTTATTTAGAGGAAAATATCCTGCTGAAGTTAGTTCCGCAGTAACACAGGAAGGCCAGAAGCCACAGTTCGTAATGCGGATGAAGCATGTATTAAAGTACAGTATGCATGTATTATTATGACTGTCCAAGATCTTTAGCTGCCTCTGTGATGCTGGGTCCCAAATAAGGCCCATGTTTGAAAACAGGACAGACAGCAATGCAGTGTTGGCCAGCCTCCAATAATCTAATCGTGCAAAGTGCTGTACAAAAACATCAGCAAGAAATCAAATAGTAAGGCATGTAAAAACAAAATTAAAACAAAGGCACATATATGCAGTCCAGTCGTATGCATCTGGTCGTTTTGGCTCTGCATTCCAGCACACTGGGACTGTCACCTTTAATCTGAGGGTATTTATATCAGGTTTTCCCTGTAGGAATTACATCCCTTTTTATACATAGCGACATCATTTTATGGGACCAAAAGTGATTGGACAGTTGGCTTCTCACCTGTCTCTAATTAGTCCGGTGTATTCAATCCCTTCCTTAGTGCAGGTATAAAAAGGGTTTCAGTATCTAGTCTTGATTCAAGGCTTTTGATTGCCTTTGGAGGCTGCTTGTGGCATTTGTCAACATGAGGAACCAAAGTTGAAGCCATCAGAGACATAGGCCAAACAACAGTCTTACCAAAACACACTGTTTGGAACATCAGTGAGCTTACTGATTGAAAGAGGCTGGTAGGCCCTACAGAGGATAACCGGAGAATTCTCACCATGATGAATTCATAAAGACAACTCCCCAAACACCTGTCTGAAAGATCAGAAACACTCTTCAGGAGGCAGGTGTGGATGTGTCAGTGACTACTCTCCACAGATGACTTCACAAACAGATCTACAGAGGCTACGCTGCAATAACAGGAAGGTCCGGTTACAATTTGCTACGGAGTACCCAAAAGAGCTTGCAAACTTCAATAAAAGGCTCTTGTGGATAAAATGGGATGTAATTCCTACACATTATCACATGGATGTAAATGCCCTCAAATTAAGGGTCACAGTCTGCACTTCAACCTCATGGTCTATTGCTTCATTTCAAAGGCAATGTGCTGGAGTACAGAGCCAAAGGAACAGAAATTATACTACTGTCCAAATACTTACAGACTCTGAATTACAATTATGTACGTGTTTATAAAATGCTCAATGCATTTCGGTACAAAAGAACATTTGAATCAAGTGGACACAGCCCGAGCGATTTTAGACGCTGGAAACTCCAATGTCATCAGGGGACGGGATCGAGCCGAACGGTTCAGTTTCATCACCTTCAGCCACCTAGCGAGCCGTATACTGTATACTGCCCGCAGTGTTGCTTTGAGAAATGTCATCAACTGCGACCGTCTCTCTCTCTCTCTCTCTCACCCACTTAAAATACATTTTTACTGCTATGGCTTATTTGAACATATTGTAAAGAAAATTGACAGAAATATGCATTATAGGTTATACCTATTACAACACATCAACTGTAAAATTATAAAACTATACTGTAAAGACAATAAATAATAGGCTAAGCTAATCAATAAAGTGTTATGTCAAATTAAAAATGATCCCTCTCCCCCTCTCTCAGCTCCAATGAGTGAAGGGATAAATAATTGAAATCCTCCAAGCCGATATACAGGGCGCCCACACCTGTAGCGTTCAGTAAAACTATCAAATTCCTTTTGAAGATTTGGTTAGTCGTTGCGCAATGCTACTTCTTAAACTACGGTTATGCAAATTGTTCTAAGCGGACTGCCACGGCTATAGCGGAGGGCGTATTAACGTATGTAAGCATCGCACGGGTTATGCGGCTGTCCTGGCGTGCCAATACGGTGAAACAGATGCTACACAAAGCTCCGTTTATCCCTAAGACACTTGGTCTGAGGTGGTGCTTTTCTACAGGAATATTCCGTTATTGGCATCATCTTACACGCGAGCGGTCTTTGTATGAGTAATGCATCACTGCCCGTATGAATTATTAACACATTAACACAACGCAGAAGGGAAAAGTAAAGTACAGAGTACTGACAAGCTCCAATCAACCGCTCCATATTATTACTGCTTTCAACTGAATTGACATTTTACTAAATATAACTGGACTGTTTACTCTGTGCACACATTATTTTCAGATAAATTATTTCCCTCTGATCAAATATAAATATTCCGATAAATAATGCCCGAGCGACACCACGCCGTGCTCGGAAGCTTTATTTGTCTTACCTGTTTTGAGAGTGAGCAGAAAAAGCGCCGTAAACAGAAGCCAACTAAATTCCATCGTTAATGCGTCATTTCTCTCGATGAATCTGCGTGTGTTCTTCTGTGGTTCTTATAGGCTAGCTATCATGTGCGTGCGCGCGTTTGAGTGTGTGTTACAGTGCGGTTCCTTTAATACCACTGTTCAGCCCAACGAAGAAGCGCTGACTAAATGTATTTGAATATTTTAAAGGGGCAGTACAACAATGATGTCGCTACCTGCGCACAATAGAGGGACAACGAGCAACGTTTGACCGCTGAATGAAGAGCATCTCTGACAGAAATATTGTTTTAATATTGTGTAATGCCTTGTCAAAAGTCTATGGGTTTCACGATGCATACAATTTTAGGCGTCTCATGTCAAATGGAATTTCAAATGGAATGTCAAATGTAATTTCTGCCGATATAGCCTATTATTTAGCATTATTCTCAGTATATTGCCAATGTATTTACATCGCTGTAATACAAATCCTTGTTAAAATGATCCTACGCAGTTTAGTTTCATTACAGTGTGTCACCTTGTACTCATCACCTGGGCTTTTACAACATATGCAAAATACTTCAACGTGAAAACATTTGTTATCGTGAGTAGGCACCCGTCATGTTTTATAAAACCGCTTTGTCTGCGTTAAACCAACATTGACGGGAAATCAACCGCTGAAGAATAAAGTCGTAATGAGTCTGCGCAAATTCTGGCCAAAACTTACCACAAACAGCACGAGCCTTCATTTGCTATTTTCCTCTCTGAACGCTCGACGCGATTTATGCCATTAATTACTGTATATGTGAGCGGATAATAACTTTTATATTATTTATATAAAGGCCAGTATATGTACTGGATGTGTCAGACGCTGTGCGAAGTTGACAATTATCTGTATCAATCATTCTGAATTAACCTCATAAATATTTGTGGTTATAAGTACAGGAATAAGAAAGGTTTCAGTATCTAGACTTGATTCTAGGCTTTTGATTGCCTTTGGAGTCTGTTCGTGGCATTTGTCAACATGAGGAACCAAAGTTGAAGCCATCAGAGACATAGGCCAAACAACAGCCTGACCAAAACACACAGTTTGGAAGATCATTAAGAAGAAAGAGCACCCGTGAGCAAAGTGATTGAAAGAGGTTGTTAGGCTCCACAGAGGATAACCGGAGAATTCTCACCATGATTAATTCATAAAGACAACCCCCCAAACACCTGTCTGAAAGATCAGAAACACTCTTCAGTAGGCAGGTGTGGATGTGTCAGATGACTTCACAAACAGATCTACAGAGGCTACGCTGCAAGATGCAAACCACTAGCTGCAAAATACTTTTGTTATCGTGAGTAGGCACCCGTCATGTTTTGTAAACCACTTTGTCTGCGTTAAAACAACATTGACGGGAAATCAACCACTGAAGAATAAAGTCGTAATGAGTCTGCGCAAATCCTGGCCCAAACTTACCACAAACAACACTGCTGCAATCTGCTACTTTCCTCTCTGAACGCTCTACGCGATTTATGCCATTAATTACTGTATATGTGAGCGGATAATAACTTTTATATTATTAACCTCAGAAATATTTGTATTACTGAATGGACAGTGCTCATAAAATATCGTAGGCCTATCTTTTTCTAAACCTCTTCAAAAATGTTATACATTTAAAAATATGTGCATTCTGAATCCCCTTTAGTGTTTAAGTGGCTGGGATGAGTGATATTTTACTGGGTTATTTGATCATTCCTTTACATACGTCTGCCTCCAGGCAGAGAGCTTTGAATAGAGAATTTAAATGATTGCCTTGTCATTTAGAGACCCAGTTTTCTGCAGCCGTGACACTGCCAGCATTGTGTGAAATCGTGTCAAACTGTGTGTGCGTCTGTGTGCCTATATGAATTGTGTGTTCAGGTTGTTTAAGTATGTGTGTGGAATGACAATACTTGGAGTATATGCTCAGATGTTAGACATGAAATTTTGAAGAAATATGGCTTATTCAGAATATGGATGTACTTTCTATAGTCTGTAATCAATTTTATTTCTTATGGAACTTTAACAAGAATCAACTCTTATCATGTACATTTACTAAATGTTTAAGGTATCAATATTAATTGAAGTGTAAAATGTTACAGCAATTAAACAAGTAAATCAGGGTAACGTTTTTACAGTGCAGGCATTGTAAAAGGCAACAGGTCTTCAGAAACTATTTTAGAAAATTTGTAAAATGAACTTTGTCAAAAACGTAATCAGTCCTGCACACATCAAAAATACACACTAAATCTGCACGTACCTTAAAAAATTATTTTAATTAAAAATTACAATTATTCCAATAGTTCCTATGATTTATCAAATTATCAGCATGATTATTATGGTTAATGACATTGCCAGTGTGCATAATCTAGTTTGTAATATTGCCACAGTGATTATTACAGATGATGCAATATTCTTAGGGTGATTATTGTGGTTAATAATATTGTCAGGATGGTTCTGATACAGTCGGGGGGACATTGACCTGTGTGCGCAGTCACAGGTCCACCCTCTACAGGCTGTTGGTAGTCAGTGCGCTGGTCATATGACTGGCTGCTATAGCTTTGTGCACACAGAGAGACAGAGTGGCCCTTGTGATTATTACCAGGGATAAGGCACTGGGGAGGTAATGAAGAGCACACATTGTGTAGAGTGGGGGATGTTTTTAAGCGGTTGCACACAACATATGCGGTGTGTGTGGGTGTATTAGAAGTGATATTGGTGCCATTTGTGTTTGTATTTTTGGCTGTGTAAATTGAGTTTTTTTGTGCTAATTTTGTGGATGATTTGATCAGATCCGCAGCCTGGCTGTGATTTGTGGTTCAGATCCCTATTCTGGTTGTGATTGTTGGATAAGATCCATATCTTGGCTGTGATTGGTTGATCAGACCCCAATCCTGGCTATGATTGGTGTCTGTAATATTCAGATCCCTTGTGATTGATCTGGCGGCTAGCATCACTCCAGTGTGAGCTCAGTAGGAATGACATCAGTCCCTGTCCGAAAGCTGTATTGATTTTTAAGAAGCTGACTCACTGTTAGGGCGAGCCTGGCCAAGAGCCAGGAGACAGGAATAACCCTCTTCAGTCCTCACAAATCATATGCTCCATTATTATGCAAAAATATTTAAAGTGTTTCGTGTAAATGTGCGCGGCACATAGGCTGTGCATGTTTTTGGGGGCGTGGAATGTTGTCTCTTCATTTTTAAAGGCCGATGGGGCGTAGGTGGTACATATTTAAAAAGGTAGATAAATAGATTATTACATTTATATAGCGCTTTTCTAGAAACTCAAAGCGCTTTACAGTGATGAGGGGGAGACTCGCCTCAACCCCCACCTGGGTGATGCTCGGCTGCCATTTTGTGCCAGAACGCTCACCACACACCAGCTAAGGTGAAGAAGGAGAGAGCAATGTTTTTGACAATTGAATTAGGGGATGATTAGGTGGCAGGTTTAGCCAGGACACTGGGGTACCCCCTACTCTTTGTGAAGAGTGTCATGGGATCTTGAGTGACCACAGTGAGTCAGGACCTCAGTTTAACGTCTCATCTGAAAGATGGGGTCTCCTACAGCACAGTGTCCCCATCACTACGTTGGAGCATTGGGGATAGTTTGACCAGAGAGAAGATCGCCCCCTACTGGCCCACCAACACCACTTCCAGCTGCAACTTAGCTTTCCCAGGAGGTCTCCCATCCAAGTACTAACGAAGCCCACACCCGCTTAGCTTCAGCATGATGCTATGGCCGCTGGCTGCTGCTGGCCTATACAGGATTACTGTGCTTCCCTGCAGACACACACACAGAGGGGTACAGGGGGAAAAGCTCTGGCCTGCTGACTCACACACAGAGGGGTACAGGGGGAAAAGCTCTGGCCTGCTGACACACACACAGAGGGGTACAGGGGGAAAAGCTCTGGCCTGCTGACACACACACAGAGGGGTACAGGGGGCAAAGCTCTGGCCTGCTGACTCACACACAGAGGGGTACAGGGGGAAAAGCTCTGGCCTGCTGACACACACACAGAGGGGTACAGGGGGCAAAGCTCTGGCCTGCTGACACACACACAGAGGGGTACAGGGGGAAAAGCTCTGGCCTGCTGACTCACACACAGAGGGGTACAGGAGGCAAAGCTCTGGCCTGCTGACACACACACAGAGGGGTACAGGGGGCAAAGCTCTGGCCTGCTGACACACACACAGAGGGGTACAGGGGGAAAAGCTCTGGCCTGCTGACACACACACAGAGGGGTACAGGGGGAAAAGCTCTGGCCTGCTGACACACACACAGAGGGGTACAGGGGGAAAAGCTCTGGCCTGCTGACACACACACAGAGGGGTACAGGGGGCAAAGCTCTGGCCTGCTGACTCAGCACTGCTCAGAGGGCGTGAGCTGTGCATGGAGCTGAAGCTTGCTGTGATGTCATTTCCCTTCTACACACTGATACACTCAGAGCAGAAGGCTCAGAGGGACTTTCTACACAAATGTTGATTTGGAAACAAATCCAAGCTGACTGTGCAGATTACTTCATCATTAATGTGTGTGATGAACCCACAGCCAATGGTGTTATCCTGGGCATTCCTCTGATCCGGCTCTCAAGCTTAATCTGATTACCACGGACTGGAATTTAACATCATAATAATAATGATGCCACAAGTTTAAATCTGAACAGCCCAGATCTGTGTTCCACACGTTTCATGTCTCTTCAATACCACTTTGTTTGCAATAGTCATGTGTCTGTTTTTATATAATTCTGATGCCTCATATACACCTGCACATCAAGCTCTCCTCACACTACACTTCAAAGACCAGTGATGATGTTGTAGCTTCAGGGAAGCTGACAGCATTCATTATAGCCTGGTAGGCAATTACCCATTTCAGAGAAACAGCTGTAATGACTCAACACTGGCCTCTAGTGGAGGAAGAGAGAAGTGTGTCAACACTGACCCACTGACAACACTGGCCTCTAGTGGAGCGGGATGGAAGTGCACTGTCAGGGAAAGGAGGAAAACCAGAAACCTGAGGCTGCCCCAACACCACTGAAAAGCCGGCAGGTGGTTAGAAACATGTGTGTGAATATTCTTCAATGCACACAACAGTCTGGTCCAACTTTAAATGCACAATCCTTACATTCATGTATCACTGCGCCCATGGGTGCACTGACTCAGAATACATACACCACCTGTTCTGGGAGTGCTCCGTGGCCAGGTGGGTCTGGGGCCTTTTTTTCCTCTGTCTCCCTGAGCAGGTTCCTGCTGAGGTCCGCCGGGGGGATGCAAGACCACCAAGCTCCAGCGTCAGTGGAGGAGCATCAACACCGTGAAGCAGGTCCTGAGGGAGACGAGGAACATCGAGGTCTACCAAAAAACAACAGCAGACCTGGTCACTCTCCGGAGGAGGATCCAGAACAGAAACCTGGCTAGAGAGAAGTGGTCGGTGGATAACTGGAAGGAATTTGTTAAATAGTCCACCCCCCACTCAGGACACAGAAAAGCCTCTCAGGACAGTAAATGTTTATTTTTTATGTTTTTTTATTTTTTTTTCCACCTTTATGCCTCTTTCAGGCTTTTTAACCCATTTTCTTTTTTGGGGATTTTGTATTGATTTGTGTATTATTGTCCAATTTTTGTTTGTAATATTGAGTGTAATTTTTTTTCCGTTTGTTTCGTTACTTCTTATTATTCAAAATAGATATAAAATGTGTTATGTTAGATATTATGTTAGTAATAGTCTTTACATTTTGCTTTAAATATTTAAATGCTTAGTTATGTATAATTAATTGAATTTGTTTTAAAAAAGAAGATGTTTTTAACCTGTAAAGAAGTGTGAAACCAAATAAGACCAATTCTCTGCAAACTCTAGTGACTGAAAATTCGAGCAGTTTCGCAGACCTGTCTGGCACCAACAATCATTCCATGGTCAAAGTCACTTAGATCACATTTCTTCCCCTTTCTGACATTTGGTCTGACAGCTGACAGCTGAACAGCTGAACCTCTTGACCAGGTCTACATGCTTATGCATTTATTGCTGCCACATGATTGGCTGATTCAATATTTGCAATAACAAGCTGGTGTACAGGTCTACCTAATAAAGTGGTCAATGAGTGTATCTACAGTGGGCTCCAGAATTATTAGCACCCTTGATAAATATGCCCCAAAAGACTGTGAACAAAAAAAAAAGTTATTGATATGATATACAGGTGCATCTCAAAAAATTTGAATATCGTGGAAAGGTTTTCCGTAATTTCATTCAGAAACTGAAACTTTTATATATTCTAGATTCATGACACATAAAGTGAAATATTTCAAGCCTTTGAAATCCAGTATCTCAAAGTATTAGAATATTACATAAGGAGAAAGGATTTATAATACAAAAATGTCGAACTTCTGAAAAGTATGTTCATTTATGCACTCAATACTTGGTTGGGCAATCATGGGGAAAACTGCTGACTTGACAGTTGTTCAGAAGACACTCATTGACACCCTCCACCGGAAGGTCATTGCTGAAAGGGCTGGCTATTTGCAGAGTGCTGTTTCAAAGCGTGTTAAAGGAAAGTGACTTGAAGGGAAAAGTGTGGTAGCAGTTGGTACACAAGCAGCAGGGATGACTGCAGCCTTGAGAGGATTGTCAAGCAAAGCCGATTAAAGAACAAGGAGGAGCTTCACAAGGAGTGGACTGAGGCTGGAGTCTGTGCATCAAAGAGCCACCACGCACAGACGTGTCCAGGAAATGGGCTACAAATGTCGCATTCCTAGTGTCCTGAACCAGAGACAACATGCCACTCCTGGACCAGAGACAACATGCCACTCCTGGACCAGAGACAACATGCCACTCCTGGACCAGAGACAACATGCCACTCCTGGACCAGAGACAACATGCCACTCCTGGACCAGAGACAACATGCCACTCCTGAACCAGAGACAACATGCCACTCCTGGACCAGGGACAACATGCCACTCCTGGACCAGAGACAACATGCCACTCCTGGACCAGAGACAACATGCCACTCCTGGACCAGAGACAACATGCCACTCCTGAACCAGGGACCCAGAGTCTGGAGGAAGAGTGGAGAGGCACAGAATTCAAGTTGCTTGAAGTCCAGTGTGAAGGTTCCACAGTCAGTGATGATTTGGGGTGCCATGTCATCTGCTGGTGTTGGTCCACTGTGTTTTATCAAGTCCAGAGTCAACGCAGCCGTCTACCAGGAGATTTTAGAGCACTTCATGCTCCCGTCTGCTGACAAGTTTTATGGAGATGCTGATTTCCTTTTCCAGCAGCACCTGCCCACAGTACCAAAACTACTAGTAACTGGTTTGCTGACCATGGTATTACTGTGCTTGAGTGGCCAGTCAGCTCACCTGACCTGAACCCCATAGAACATCTATTGGGTATCGCCAAGAGGAAGATGAGATACCAGACCCAACAATACAGACAAGCTGAAGGCCGCAATCAAAGCAACCTGGGCTTCCATAACACCTCAGCAGTGCCACAAGCTGATTGCCTCCATACCACGCCGCATTGATGCAGTAATTTGTGCAAAAGGAGCCCCGACCAAGTACTAAAGTGCATAAATTAACATACTTTTCAGAAGGTTGACATTTCTGAATTAAAAATCCTTTTTTTTATTGGTCTTATGAGATAGATTTTTTTATTTTTATGAGCTGTAAGCCATAATCATCAAGATTAAAACAAAAAAGGCTTTAAATATTTCACTTTAGGTGTAATGAATCTAGGCGGCACAGATGGTGCAGTGGGTAGCACTGCCGCCTCACAGCAAGGAGGTCCTGGGTTCGAATCCCCGTCGGCCGGGGCCTCTCTGTGCGGAGTTTGCATGTTCTCCCCGTGTCTGCGTGGGTTTCCTCCGGGTACTCCGTTTTCCTCCCACAGTCCAAAGACATGCACGTTAGGCTGATTGGAGAGTCTAAATTGTCCGTAGGTATGAGTGTGTGTGTGAGTGAATGGTGTGTGTGCCCTGTGATAGACTGGCGACCTGTCCAGGGTGTATTCCTGCCTTTCGCCCAATGTATGCTGGGATAGGCTCCAGCCCCCTGCGACCCTGATCAGGATAAGCGGGTTCAGATAATGGATGGATGGATGGATGTAATGAATCTAGAATATATGAAAGTTTCACTAATTTAATTAAATCAAGGAAGAAAATTATACTCTTCCATGATATGATGAGATGTACCTGTATACTGTATATATATATTTTTCTAATGAAATATACATTTCCCGAAACAACAGGTTTCACAATTATTAGCACCACTGGTTTAATATTTTGTGCAAACACCCCTGGCAAAGATGACAGTCTTTTCCTATCGTTTGTGATAAGGATAGAGAACACATTCGGAGGGATTTTTTTTAACATTCCTCCATGCAGAATGTTTAAGAATCATTGATATACTCGGAATACCCACCTCTTCAATTCAGACCATTTACATTTGAGTCATTTGGCAGATGCTTTTAATCCAAAGCCACTTACAAGTGCATAGGTTCTTCCACAAGTCAAAGCATCACATCCACTACTAGGAAAATACATAGGAAGTGCTGTTTTAAACATATAGTCATCATAAGTGCAATTTTTTTTTTTTTTTTTTGGGGGGGTTAGACAAGAGGGATAGGGATATCAGAAAGGGGGGCGGGGGAAATCAGGAGGGAGGACTAAGGTAGAGTTTGAAGAGGTGTGTTTTTAGTCTGCATCGAAATCGGGGGAGGGATTCTGCTGTCCTGACAGTGGTAGGCAAGTCATTCCACCACTGAGGAACCAGAACGGAAAACAGGCATGAACGTGCAGCTCGACCGCCAGGTGCACGTAGAGAGGGAACCGTAAGGCGACCAGGGCTGGCAGACCGGAGTGATCTAGCTGGGGAGTAGGGAGTGATCAGGGATTGTATGTAAGGTGGGGCAGTCCCCTTAGCAGCCTGAAATGCCAACACTAGGGCCTTGAATCGGATGCGTGCGGCAATAGGAAGCCAGTGGAGGCCAATGAGAAGCGGGGTGACATGAGCCGACCTGGGCTGACAGGTGACCAGGCGGGCTGCAGCATTCTGGACCAGCTGGAGGGGCTTGATGGCACACGCTGGGAGACCGGCTAGGAGGGAGTTGCAGTAATCCAGGCGGGAAATGACGAGCGCCTGGACTAGGAGCTGGGTGGCTTTCTCAGTCAGGAGATGGCGGATACGGCATATATTGTACAAAAAGAACCTGCAGGTTCTGGCAGTGGAGGATACTTGTGGAGCTAGGGTGAGGCAGTTATCAAGAGTCACCCCAAGAGTCTTTGCCGTACGGGAGGAGGAAACTACAAAGTCCTCAACAGTCAATGAGAGGTCGATTGACGGAGAGGACTTAGCAGGGATGTAGAGAAGCTCAGTTTTGGCAAGGTTGAGCTTCAAGTGGTGGGAAGTCATCCACGCAGAGATATCAGCCAAGCAGGCAGAGATCCGTGTGGTGACTTGGGTGTCGGGGGGGAAGGAAATAAAGAGTTGGGTGTCATCAGCGTAAGAATGATAAGAAAAGCCATGGGAAGAGATAACAGAACCAAGAGACATGGTGTATAGCAAGAAGAGGAGAGGCCCAAGAACTGAGCCCTGCGGGACTCCAGTTCGTAGGGGGTGAGGGTCGGAGACTGAGCCCCTCCAAGTCACCTGGTAGGAGCAACCAGAGAGGTAGGAGGAAAACCAAGCGAGTGCAGACCCTGTGACACCCATCCCAGACAGCGATGAGAGCAGAATCTCATGGTTGACTGTATCGAAGGCGGCCGACAGGTCGAGGAAGATGAGAGGGATTTTGCTTTAGCAGAGTGGAGTGCCTCAGTGACCGCGAGCAGGGCAGTCTCAGTGGAGTGGCCACTCTTGAAGCCAGACTGGTTGGGGTCATGGAGATTGTTCTGGAGAAGATAAGTGGACAGTTGGGAGCAGGTTCCAGAGTTGTAGCAAGAAAGGGAAGAAAAGAGACTGGTAGTTGTTCAGGGCAGAGGGGTC
This sequence comes from Conger conger, assembly GCF_963514075.1. Classification (NCBI taxonomy): domain Eukaryota; kingdom Metazoa; phylum Chordata; class Actinopteri; order Anguilliformes; family Congridae; genus Conger; species Conger conger. The sequence continues at coordinate 693,896 of NC_083765.1, read as the reverse complement.
AAGAGTAGGTTTTTTGAGCAGGGGAGTGACTCTGGCCCTCTTCAGGGAAGAGGGCATCGTGCCGGAAGAGAGGGAGGTGTTGATTAGAGAGGAGAGAAAAGGGAGAATGTCATCAGATATAGATTGTAGGAGGGGAGAGGGGATGGGGTCAAGAGGACAGGTGGTCGGGCGGTGGGATGTAAGGAGTTTCAGTGTGTCAGCATCAGAGAGGGGAGAAAAGGAGGTTAGGGAGTTGGGGAGGGTAGGAGGGTCAGCAGGGGTGGAGGGTTGGGAGAAGGAATTGCGAATAGCATCGACCTTCTTTTCAAAGAAGGAGACAAAGTCATCAGGTGTGAGTGATGAGGGGGGTGGGGGGGGGGGGGGGGGGGCCAGAAGAGAGGAGAAAGTTGAAAACAGTTTGCAGTTTGGATTAGAGGCGGCCGTGTTAATTTTCGAGTGAAAGAAGGAAGATTTAGCTAGAGAGACAGAGGAATGGAAAGATGATAAGAGGGCATAGAAGGAAGCTATATCACTGGGGTGACAGGACCTTTTCCATTTTCTCTCCGCCGCCCGCAGTTCGGTTCGGACAGCTTGTAGAGCATCAGAAAGCCAAGGACTGGGTGGGGGAGGCCCAAGCTAGTTTGGTGGTGAAGGGACACACAGAGTCAAAGGAAGATGAGAGAGAGGACATGAGAGTTGTAGCCGCATCTTCGGGAGACAGTCGAGAGAAAGACTCCGTGGATGGTAGGGAGGAGAGGATTGTAGATGAGAGGGTGGAGGAAGACAGGTGGCGTAGGTTCCGTCAACAGGTGACAGTGGATGGTGGGAGAGATGAATGGGTATTAGAGGAGAGTGGAAGAGAGAAAGAGATGAAGGAGTGGTCAGATATATGGAGTGGTGTTACAGAGAGGTTGGTTGTTGTGCAGCTGCTTGTGAAGATGAGGTCATGAAGGTTGCCTGCTTTGTGGGTGGGATGGGAAAGAGTGAGGGTAAGGTCAAAAGAAGAGAGGAGTGAGAGAAAGGTAGACTGGATGGAGGATGTCCATCTCATCCAAGAAGTTCCCCAGAGGACCCGGGGGGCGATAAGCAACAATGATAAACAGTTTGCACGGCAAAGTAACAGAAACCGCATGAAATTCAAAAGAGGAGAAGGAGAGGGATGAGGAGAAGACACTAGATCTCCATGAGGATGAGATTAGGAGACCTGTGCCACCTCCTCTGCCAGAGGATCTGGGTGTGTGGGAAAAAGAGAAGGCAGAGGAAAGGGCAGCCGGGGTGGCCGTGTTCTCTGGTGAGAGCCACGTTTCAGTTAAAGCAAGAAAGTCAAGGTTGAGGTGGGAGGCATAGGCAGATATGAAGTCTGCTTTCTGGACGGCGGACTGGCAGTTCCAGAGGCCACCAGCCACACAGAGATCAATACCAGCGGATCTGGGAGGGAAGATAAGGTTAGATATATTCTGCCCATGTTGGCGGGAGGCGAACCTCCTACCTGACTGGGACCTGGGGAGAGGAGAGAGGACAGGGATGGGAAGGAAACACATGGAGGGAACTAGGGAGGACAAGAGGAATACTACACAGTGGAATGAGGGCAGGCAGCAAAAACAAAATCAATCATCAGGCTCTCGGACAGCCTGGATGGACACCCGTAGATAGACACCCCCGACTTTGTACACCTGCGACTTCGTACGCCGAGGCAAGTAGCCGAGGCTGCCGCACACAGCTGCCGCTGGTGCGCTACACCACTGCTTAAATAATACTGATGCTGAATACAGAAAATGCAACCAACCCACTGCAGAACACTAATGCACACTGAAGTGAGTTCAGGTGTGCCAGTAATTATACCCTGAGCAGGGTGCAAACTATTGGCTCCTCCTACAACAAAAGCTGTGGCCTGCCAGCCAGTAAAACAATAGCCTAACTTAATAGCCTAGCTCACCTGAGAGAAACAAACACCTAACCCAGTTTCACTATAATCTGAATAAACACCACTTGTATTAGCTAACAAACAAACAAATACACAGCAGAACACTATAATGACAACTAAACTGAATTTAGGATCAGCAAGCAAACAAATAATATTTAACTAATCCAGGAGAAAATGCAACCAACCCACTGCAGAACACTAATGCACACAGGTTGGGAGAAGGAATTGTGAATGGCGTCAACCTTCTTTTCAAAGAAGGAGACAAAGTCATCAGGTGTGAGTGATGGGGGAGGGGGGGCCAGAAGAGAGGAGAAAGTTGAAAACAGTTTGCGGGGATTAGAGGCGGCCGCGTTCATTTTCGAGTGAAAGAAGGAAGATTTAGCTAGAGAGACAGAGGAGTGAAAAGATGATAGGAGGGCATGGAAGGAAGCTATATCACTGGGGAGACAGGACCTTTTCCATTTTCTCTCCGCTGCCCGCAGTTGGGTTCGGACAGCTCGTAGAGCATCAGAAAGCCAAGGATTGGGGGGGAGGCCCAAGCTAATTTGGTGGAACAAAGGCATTTGATGGGATGTAAGTCTGGAGACTGAGATGGTCATTGCAGAAAATGGTTGTTATTTTTACTTAACCATTATTGTGTGGATTTTGATGTATGTTTGGAGTCACTGAGCAGCAGGACAATCTACCTACGTCCCAGATTTCAAGCAAAATGTCTGCCAAAATGTCCAGGTACTTTGTTGAATTAATTGTGCCATTGATTTTAAAAAGTGTCCCTGAACCATTGGCAGCAAAACATCTCCAAAACATCAGTGACCCACCGCCGTACCTGATGGCAGGTATGAGGGGCTTCTCCACTTGGGGCTTGGTTTTGGTTATAGTGCTCAGTAAGGGCAGACTTCATGCTCCCCTTCTAAAGAGTTTGTTGGTATGGAGATGGTTTTTTATGGTTCTTTTTGAGACTTGGTGACCCCAAGATGCAACAAATCTCTTGGGTTCTCTATGGCCTCACCGCCCGTGGAGACAACATGCACCTGCATCCTCTTCCAGGGAAAATTTGCAACCATGTAAAAATAAAAATAAAAATAAATAAGAAAAAAAAAGTTTAACATTTCTTATTATTGCCTTTAAAATGCTAAGTGGTATGTTTGAATATTTATATTCTTTTGTACCCAGTACCTGATGATTAATTACCATCTGTGTCTTCTGATAGATGACAAAGGGAAGCTTGTTACCTCATTTATATACTCTTGTGAAACAGGAAGTGATGGAATAACACAATACAGTTACTTTAGACTGAGATTAACTAAACTAAGTAAAATGTTACTGAATGTTCAGGAAAAAAAAAGATTATTTAATTTAAAAAATATATAAACAGGAAATTGAAATAAAGGTATATAATTTTCCTATCTGTTTGAACATATACTGATTATTATGTGTTGTTTATTATATGCAGGCTTTTAAAAAATGTTTATTAAGTGTTACAGCCCACTGTATAGCCATATCATTTTACGCACCGTGACGTAGCAAAACCCTCAGTGACGCGACCAAGTCTCTTGCGTCACGTGATGTGGGAAGGTCTCTCGCTGCGGATGTCGTTGTTTTGAGAGAGACAGAGAGAGAGACGCTTGTTGCCGAACATCTGTGGGTGCCTCGGACATTTTCGTGCTGGTCGCCGTCCCCCATCCTTTGGCGAAGCGGCATTGCACAGGGACCCGTTGATGGAGGACTTTGATGAAATCTACGAGGAGGACGAGGATGAGGCCAGGGAGGAAGAGCAGCTGCTTAAGTACACTCCGGACCCAGTGGTGGTGCGGGGATCCGGCCACGTCACTGTGTAAGGAGCCGGTCCGGGTGTCGAGGATTGAACAACCGTGTGTTCACCAGACAACTGTTTTACCAGCGATAGGAGGCTGAGGAGTGTGACTTTTCGGGTAATCTGGGGGTGTATGTGGACGACAGAGCTATCGAGTTACCTCGCTACTGCTACAGGCCGTGTTTCCGACTACTGCACACTCGGGTGGGGGTGGGGAGGCACTAAGAAAGCACATTTCGTTTTCACTATTAGGGGAGATTAAAACGGTGTTCAAACTTTTTGCGGAATTTCAAGTCATTGTATTATTCTACTTGTATTACCATCCCTGCGTGAGGCATGTTGTCCGATTGTTGTGGTTCCGTGTCGCAGGCTGACTCGCTGTAGACAGGAAGTTGCTGGTGATATGCCCTGGCACACTTCTAGACCTTACGCCTCGGGATTTCGGTCGCAGAGATGGCTTTGCTACTGTGCGATTAGGACTGTTTAAAGAATGACAATAAACCTCCGCGCCATGTGTGGTCTTGACATAGCCGCATGGTCCTAACAGTGCACTGTTAACGCACATCGATTTTCATTTTCTAACTGTTATTTTAAAGAAAAGCACAATAGATTGGCGTTAAGGAATCGCCCGATGCCAATTTTAAGCGTCTGCGAAATGATTGGCCAATCACAGTGTCTACGTGGACGTAAAGTCTCTGCAAAACTCTGTTCTACACATATTTTTTGTGATGAAACGACAAGATTAACTCCGGTGCTGTTTGTGATTATAGCCGGACCGATATGAAAATTGTTACCGATACCGATTACTAAGGGGTAAAAGTCTCGATATCCGATATTATCTGCCGATTCCATTCCCCCCCCCCCATTTTCAGCTTTGGTCAAAGATTGAATGGACACCAGTTATTTTAAAGAAAAAACACAATGTATATTTCAATATATGTCATATATTTACAATATATATCACATCGGGAAAAAAAAACCCTGCTAAAGACTGCTACTATTAGTGTTTAAACCCCAAAGTTAAGACCAATGCTATTTTTGTTTAAACCGCAAAGTTAAGCCTGCTATTATTTGTGATTAAACCCCAAAGATAAGCCTGGTATTATTCGTGATTGAACTCCAGATTTAAGACTAGTAATTTTTGTGATTAAACTCAAAATTTAAGGTGGCTACTATTTGTGATTAAAGCCCAAAGTAAACCCTGGTACTATCTGTGATTAAACCCCAATGTTAAAGTGGCGATCTACAATAACAGAAATCATATTTCAGACATATTCCCACTGGCATTCCTCTAGAACTGAGTATTGAGACCACTGGCATTCTTTAAATTCATTTCTATGCATTAGAATTTTAAGTTGGTGGCGGGTTGGTACCATTTGTGATTAAACCCCAAAGTTAAGACTGGTACTATTTGTAATTAAACCCCAAAATTAAGGCTGGTACTATTTGTAATTAAACCCCAAAATTAAGGCTGGCACTATTTGTAATTAAACCCCAAAATGAAGGCTGGTACTATTTGTAATTAAACCCCAAAATTAAGGCTGGCACTATTTGTAATTAAACCCCAAAATGAAGGCTGGTACTATTTGTAATTAAACCCCAAAGTTAAGACTGGTACTCGTCTGATAATGTTTTCTTTTCTCAGGTTTGGACTGAGTAACAAGTTTGAGTCTGAGTTTCCCTCCTCACTAACAGGAAAGGTAAGTGGTGTTTATTTACCCAACGTTACAGTGGCAGGGCTTTCACCCCGAGGAGGATGAGCTGCAGTGCCGTGTCTTGTCCCTAGGTGGCACCGGAGGAGTTTAAGGCCAGTATCAGCCGGGTGAACGGGTGTCTGAAGAAGACGCTGCCCGTGAACGTGCGCTGGCTGCTCTGCGGCTGCTTGTGCTGCTGCTGCACGCTGGGGTTCAGCCTGTGGCCCGTCATCTGTCTCAGCAAGAGAGTAAGGCTACTACTGCACTACTACTGCACTACTACTGCACTACTACTGCACTACTACTGCACTACTCATACACTATACCACCTCAGCAAGAGAGTAAGGCTACTACTGCACTACTACTGCACTACTCATACACTATACCACCTCAGCAAGAGAGTAAGGCTACTACTGCTCTACTACTGCACTACACATACACTATACGACCTCAGCAAGAACAGAAAGGCTACTACTGCACTACACATACACTATACCACCTCAGCAAGAACAGAAAGGCTACTACTGCACTACTACTGCACTACACATACACTATACCACCTCAGCAAGAACAGTAAGGCTACTACAGCACTACTACACTACAATCTTAGCAAGGCTAATATAGGGCTACTCCTACACTATTGTACAACACATAACATAATGGCGAGAACAGGCCATTCAGCCCAGCAATGCTCACCTTTTCTTACCACTGATGTGTACCTACTGCTTAGTGTGCTTAACAGTGAAATAGCATTGTCTAGCACTGTATGAAGCATCAATCCTCCCAACTGTACATCTGGACTATAAATACACCTAGGCACCTCAAGAGAATGAACCTACACTACACTGCCTGTATACCTTGTGTATACACACATACAGCTCTCTAATACATCTGCCTCTGTAAAAATACTCATTTATCTTATCTCTAGACACGACGGTCTGTGGAGAAGTTGCTAGAATGGGAAAACAATAGACTATACCACAAGGTGAGTGTTGCAGGTAGCTGCCAGTTTGGATGTGATGCTCCTTTGGATGGGATCTGGGATAAATATACAGTGCTCATTTTCTGCTGTTTCTCCATCCTAGCTCTGCCTGCACTGGAGACTGAGCACACGGAAATGTGAAACCAATAACATGATGGAATATGTGAGTTTATTTTTTACAGGGTGTTTTACAGTCCCTCACTGACTCATTAATGAGGACTCACCCTCTATGACTCATTCCCTGTACTGAGACTCTGTCACTGACCGGACTACACTATCTCTCCCTCTCCAGGTCATCCTGATAGAGTTTCTACCCAAGAGCCCGATATTCCGGCCGGACTAGCCCCCACCTGTCCCAGTCTGCAGGGTGTCCTCCACAATGGTGCCTTACTGTGGGACTACGGGACACTGCCCTACGTCTCTGTACAGACCTGAACTTTACAGACATGGCCTACAGACACGTCCTACGCCTCAATACGGACCTGAACTTTAGACACATCCTACGCCTCTGTACAGACCTGAACTTTACAGACACGGCTTACAGACACGTCCAACATCTCTGTACAGACCTGAAATTTACAGACACGGCCTACGTCTCTGTACAGACCTGAACTTTACAGACATGGCTCTACGTCTCTGTACAAACCTGAACTTAAGGACACAGTCCATTTGAGAATGCAGTCAGCTCATCCTGTGGACTGCCCTCTCGTTGCGATGGTTACAGACTCTGAGATATCCCTACAGGTGCACTGCAGCAGGACAGCCCTGGCCTGCTGTCTGTCAGTGGACATTGGTGAGGACATTGGTGCATTGTGAGTGTGAGTGTGAGTGTGAGTGTGTGAGAGAGAGAGAGAGAGAGAGAGAGAGAGAGAGAGAGAGAGATAGATGATGACTGGGTTATCATCATGAGGGTTCTACTCAGGTGGGTTTTCATCGTGGGGGTTCCACTCTGCTGGGTTCCCATCATGGGGGTTCTACTCAGCTGGGTTCTCATCGAGAAGGTTCCACTCAGCTGGGTTCTCACCGTGGGGGTTCCAGTCAGCTGGGTTCTCATCAGTAATCTTCCCGACACGTCTGCAATCTTCATAGATGCCAGTGTGGGAGGCCAGGCAAAGTACAGTGTAAAAGCAGGCTACATTATGGGAAATGTATTCTGTTTGTTGTCTGTAGGGTACTGTATGTGCATTATTGATTTACTGATTTTATTAAAATAATTTGTCTCCAAGTCAAGTTTATTTGGTTTAACAAATCCCTTGCAGGTGTCCAAAAGTTTAGTGGTATGATAAAGTTCCAATGTGTATCATATCCTTGCACTGGATATTAATTCAGTACAGATTTTATATGCAATGAGCTCCATAATATTTGGGACAAGGCCTTTTTTTCTCTGCATGCCACAATCACATGGCCAAATGCAGATATAAAGCTTTTATTAAAGGGAATTTTTATACCATTTGTTTTCATCATATAGAAATTACAGCAATTTTTATACATAGTCGGCACCATAATATTTTCCGACAAATGGCTTCACAGGTGTTTCTGATCAGTTAAATTGCTTCCTGTTCAGGTATGAGAGCTTTCAGTATCTAGTCTTGATAAAATCTGAAGATTGCACCATGTTGTATATGAATCTAGAATTGGCTACAGAGCCAAATCAAGAAAAAGTATTTGTACCAAGACTTATGGGCTTAAGGCTTACTCTATTTTAGTACTCAAACTGAGTTTGTCAGATTTATAAATACTATTTTATTGAGATTTGGCATGCTCATTTGGCTTCATAAGAAACCCCTGGAACTGAAATTCGGTCTTGGATATTTGAATGGGTTTAATGTTCATTTTATGGTGGTAGGTGTAGGATTACATCATGTAAACACTTTAAAGTGTTCATCACTGCTCTTTTCTGATGTAGGTCCAGGCACCACCTTTCTGTGGCACTCGGGTTAGGGTTAGATATTGTTGCATTTCTGCCAGTTTGTTAATTAATTTCACTTTGGCAATGAACAGTGATTAGGTAATCAATTCCCTTGTGCTGATGACTGATTCCAGTTGGCACTGCGGTGTGTCTGTTTCCCGTAGTTTGACAGCCACATAGCGTTTACTTAGGGTCTAGAAGAAAAACCTTGTCTGAGACCCCCGTGACCCTGTGCTGAGATTCTGTGTCTGAGAACCCCCATTTCCCACACTGGCGGCGTATTGTAGTTGTGTCAATGTTACTGCATTTGCTATTAGTGTGCGGTTTCACTGAGACTACAGTGCATCCGGAAAGTATTCACAGTGCTTCACTTTTCCCACATTTTGTTATGTTACAGCCTTATTCTAAAATGGAATAAATTCATTTTTTTCCTCAAAATTCTACACACAACACCCCACAATGACAACATGAAAATAAAAAACTAAGAAATTACATGTACATAAGTATTCACAGCCTTTGCCATGAAGCTCAAAATTGAGCTCAGGTGCATCCTGTTTCCACTGATCAACCTTGAGATGTTTCTACAGCTTAATTGGAGTCCACCTGTGGTAAATTCAGTTGATTGGACATGATTTGGAAAGGCACACACCTGTCTATATAAGGTCCCACAGTTGACAGTGCATGTCAGAGCACAAACCAAGCATGAAGTCAAAGGAATTGTCTGTAGACCTCCGAGACAGGATTGTCTCGAGGCACAAATCTGGGGAGGGTACAGAAAAATTTCTGCTGCTTTGAAGGTCCCAATGAGCACAGTGGCCTCCATCATCCATAAATGGAAAAGTTCGGAACCACCAGGATGCTTCCTAGAGCTGGCCGCCCGTCTAAACTGAGCAATCGGGGGAGAAGAGCCTTAGTAAGGGAGGTGACCAAGAACCCGATGGTCAGTCAAAGCTCCAAGCGTTCCTCTGGGGAGAGAGGAGAACCTTCCAGAAGGACAACCATCTTTACATTACATTACATTATTGGCATTTGGCAGACGCTCTTATCCAGAGCGACGTACAACAAAGTGCATACCCATAACCAGGGATAAGTTCGCTGAAAGACCCTAGAGGGAAGTACAATTTCAACTGCTACCTGTACAACAAAGATAAGGACGAGGGCCAATTATTATTATTTTTATTTATTTATTTTTGAACAAAGAAACAAACAGAGCAAAAGTGACCAAAGTTCACTATCCATCTCTGCAGCAATCCACCAATCAGGCCTGTATGGTAGAGTGGCCAGACGGAAGCCACTCCTTAGTAAAAGGCACATGGCAGCCCGCCTGGAGTTTGCCAAAAGGCACCTGAAGGACTCTCAGACCATGAGAGACAAAATTCTCTGGTCTGATGAGACAAAGATTGAACTCTTTGGCGTGAATGCCAGGCGTCATGTTTGGAGGAAACCAGGCACCGCTCATCACCTGGCCAATACCATCCCTACAGTGAAGCATGGTGTTGGCAGCATCATGCTGTGGGGATGTTTTTCAGCGGCAGGAACCGGGAGACAAGTCAGGATTGAGGGAAAGATGAATGCAGCAATGTACAGAGACATCCTGGATGAAAACCTGCTCCAGAGCACTCTTGACCTCAGACTGGGGCGACGGTTCATCTTTCAGCAGGACAACGACCCTAAGCACACAGCCAAGATATCAAAGGAGTGGCTTCAGGACAACTCTGTGAATGTCCTTGAGTGGCCCAGCCAGAGACCAGACTTGAATCCGATTGGACATCTCGGGAGAGATCTGAAAATGGCTGTGCACCGACGTTCCCCATCCAACCTGATGGAGCTTGAGAGGTGTTGCAAAGAGGAATGGGCGAAACTGTCCAAAGATAGGTGTGCCAAGCTTGTGGCATCATATTCAAAAAGACTTGAGGCTGTAATTGCTGCCAAAGGTGCATCAACAAAGGCTGTGAATACTTATGTGATTTCTTAGTTTTTTATTTTTAATAAATTTGCAAAAATTTCAAAACTTCTTTCATGTTGTCATTATGGGGTGCTGTGTGTAGAATTTTGAAGGAAAAAATGAATTTATTCCATTTTGGAATAAGGCTGTAACATAACAAAATGTGGGAAAAGTGAAGCGCTGTGAATACTTTCCGGATGCACTGTAAATGCATCTGACTGTGAGAGACCTTATTTAAGAGCATTGCTGGTCTCGCCGACAGCCCACGGGTCTGTTCAGGTGCAGTAGGTGCAGAGATGTTCACAAGTCATCAAAAGCAAGTCCAAGTCAAGTCTCAAGCCTCTGAGCTAGAGTCCAAGTCAAGTCTCAAGTCTCCAGAATGGTGCAACCTAGACAATAGTATGGCAACAGAAATTCATCATAATTCCTATGCTAATTGAAGACACAGAAACCAGAAGTCTAGAAGATATATTTTGTATGTGAAATCAAGTGGGTGACAACTGAAGAAGCAGTTTTATCAGGGGCACACAAAAAGATAGTGGTTATTTCATTTATTTATTCATATATCAATGAACTAGCATGCTTGAGCCAACATTTTGGCATAGCCTTTCTCAAGATGGCTGGAGAAAGGCTTGCCAAAACCTCAGGTCTTGTATGGTAGGTAATTGATATATCAATAAATAATATAAAATAAATAACCATTCTATTTTTTAAGAACTCTGTGTGACTCATGTGACTCATAATGTAAGCATTACCATGGGCTGTAATATAAGATGATGTTGAATACAGAGGCCTGTTAATCCTGGACTAAATGCAGCTTTGTATGCATAATCTCCAATTAAATTTAATCTAGGACTAGGCTTAATGTGTATCTGCGACTAATTATAACTTTATTTTTAAACAAAGTTGCAAAGTGTTGAAATTTTAATCACTGTGCAGCATTGGTTTATTAATATACTCGTACTTTTTCATTTTTAAATGAAAGGTTAAGCATTTACTTCAATCATTTTTTAAAAATCTAACGAGGCTAGATATGCAAGAAATCGGGAGCTATGATCTTGGGACTACATTGCACTATTTTGACATTTTATATATATTTTTTTATTAAACATTTCAAAACCGCATTGAACTGCAGTACACGGCAGTACTACATTAGCTTTCAATGTTAACTTCAATTACAAACAAGCTCTCTCGAAAACACAGTTCATGTTTGTTTTTCAAGCCAACCTGAAGAAATTTTAATTATCGTTACTCTACCTATCGCTCATGGTTCTCTAGCTTGCATAACTTTTCAAGATAAAACATTTGAAATGCAAGCCAACATCGCTACAACTTGGCAGAATAACAATAAGAAAATATGCGCTCCTGTTTTGCTGATTAAACGGTGACACGAACATTAGCGATACTGTGTCTGAAACGAGTTATGTTAACGCAACAGTGAACAAAGGTGGGAGTCTGGAGTCCGTGTATATGCGACTCGAGTCCCAGTGGCTGACTCTAGTTCCCATCTCTGGTAGGTGCTTTTAGTTGGTGCATTCGTAAGGCTCCTGCATAGTCAGATGTAATATGTGTGCTAAGGTTAAAAAATAACAGACTAGCCGAAAGGCAATATGAAAGGAAAATCTCAGATGATGCAAAAATGCAGTCCCAAATGCTTCTTTCAATACTGTAGTAGGAAAAGCAAAATTAAAGAGGAGGTCAAGTGCATTAAGAATAGTGAAAGGAGAACTGCTGTATAAGAATAAAGACATTGCTGAGGCATTAAATGCCCACTTTGTAGAGGGTTTGCTAGGGAGGAGGTTACTAGTAGGCCGGAAGGCATACTCAGTACTAACAATGTCTTAGCCAATATTGAGATAAGGGATAAATATACGAGATAATTTACATTACATTACATTTTTGTCATTTAACAGACGCTTTTAATCGAAAGCGACTTACAAGTGCATAGGTTCTTCCACAAGTTAAAGCATCTCATCCATAGCTAGTAAAATACACGTGAAGTGTTGTTCTAAACATATTAGTCATCATAAGTCCAAATTTTTTTTTTTTTTTGGGGGGGGTGGGGTAGGGATATCAGAAAGGGGGGCGGGGGAAATCAGGAGGGAGGACTAAGGTAGAGTTTGAAAAGGTGTGTTTTTAGTCTGCGTCGAAATAGGGGGAGGGATTCTGCCGTCCTGACGGTGGTAGGCAAGTCATTCCACCACTGAGGAACCAGAGTGGAAAACAGGCGTGAACGTGCAGCTCGACCGCCAGGTGCACGCAGAGAGGGAACCATAAGGCGACCAGAGCTGGCAGACCGGAGCTGGGGAGTAGGGAGTGATCAAGGATTGTATATAAGGTGGGGCAGTCCCCTTAGCAGCCTGAAATGCCAATACTAGGGCCTTGAATCGGATGCGTGCGGCAATAGGAAGCCAGTGGAGGCCAATGAGGAGCAGGGTGACATGAGACGACCTGGGCTGACTGGTGATCAGGCGGGCTGCAGCATTCTGGACCAGCTGGAGGGGCTTGATGGCACAAGCTGGGAGACCGGCTAGGAGGGAGTTGCAGTAATCCAGGCGGGAAATGACAAGCACCTGGACTAGGAGCTGGGTGGCTTTCTCCATCAGGAGATGACGGATACGGCATATATTGTATATTGTATATTGTATGGGGCAACATGGCTCAGGCAGTAAGAGCAGTTGTCTGGCAGTCAGAGGGTTTCTGGTTCGAACCCCCGCCCGGGCTGTGTCGAAGTGTCCCTGAGCAAGACACCTAACCCCCAATTGCTCCTGACGAGCTGGTCGGAGCCTTGCATGGCAGCCAATCGTCGTCGGTGTGTGAATGTGTGTATGAATGGGTGAATGAGACGCATCAATTTTACAGCGCTTTGGATAAAGGCGCTATATAAATGCCAACCATTTACAAGATTCTTTGCCGTACGGGTGGAGGAAACTACAAAGTCCTCAACAGTGAGTGAGAGGTCGATTGTCGGAGAGCACTTAGCAGGGATGTAGAGAAGCTCAGTTTTGGCAAGGTTAAGCTTTAGGTGGTGGGAAGTCATCCACGCAGAGATATCAGCCAAGCAGGCACCTGGGTGACCTGGGTATCGGGGGGGAAGGAAATAAAGAGTTGCGTGTCATCGGCGTAAGAGTGGTAAGAAAAGCCATGGGAAGAGATAACAGAACCAAGAGACATGGTGTATAGCGAGAAGAGGAGAGGACCAAGAACTGAGCCCTGCGGGACTCCAGTTTGTAGGGGGTGAGGGTCAGAGACTGAGCCCCTCCAAGTCACCTGGTAGGAACAACCAGAGAGGTAGGAGGAAAACCAAGCAAGTGCAGACCCTGTGACATTATTTCATGAAAATAACATTCTATGGGATAGCCAGCATGGTTTTCGAAAGGGCAGGTCATGCCTGACAAAACTTTGGCATTCTTTGAGGAAGCTACCAAGTGTTTTACCAGGACTGATATTGTAGATCTAGATTTCCAAAAAGCATTCTATAAGGTATCACATGACAAACTCATTATCAAAATTAGGACAGGAGGAGTTGTAGGAGCCATTTCAAAGTTTGGCTAACAGTATCGACTCTACTAAAGTAATCCAGGAAGACAACAGAATCCGTAAGTGGGAGGAAACCTGGCAAATTAAATTCAATACAGCTAAATGTAAAG